>NW_026020177.1:1067186-1285351 GCF_900185275.1 Solanum verrucosum
TACAAATTATCGAATTTTCGGATTAAGTATGGTGGAAATGAGTCGGGACTCTTGTATGTGATTTTATTTGTTAGTTGTTCTACTCATCACTTTGTCAAGTAAATTTTTAAATCCATCAGAACATAATATTTTAAACTTTTTTCTCATTCGATTAGTGTGCATGTAGCACAATCGATTACACGTGAAATTCCACATCATTTTTAATGACATGTAAGAAATTGTATGTTAGAAAAAATAAAAAAACAAATAAGTCACTTGCAATTTCTGAATATTTTCAAATAACCATGCTCACAAATTAAGCATCAAATTTATGCCAAATAGATGAAATTCTTCCCCATTTGATTTTAAAATAACTACGTAACGTAACTATTGTATATCTTGGTGGAATTTTTTTTGTAATACAAATTGAATTCTTAACATAATTAATGAGGCGGTAATTTAGGTTATTAAAATGGAAAACAATCACACAAATCATGATTATTGTATATGATTAGAATTTCTTACCAAATATGACTTCTGTCAAATAAAAAAAAATTAACTTCCTAATAAACATGTAAAAATGACTTAATACATATATACACACACAAACACAATTGATTAAAATATGCAAATATGTAAATGTATATAAATGTTGAAATTATAAAATAAATAGTTGTTACGTATAGTTGGTGATTATATACAAATACAAATAAGCAATTGTACATAGTTGTTGAAAATATATATAATGTTCTAAAAAGGTAAGAAAGCCGTAATGAACATTGATACGCTAAATCTATAGAATTGTATACAACATAATGTGAAATGTATTGATAGAAATACAAATCACAAAAAACTATGCAAACCAAATTATACAAATACCTCAACAACGCTGAAATATTATACAATAATAGTAGTGTGCAGGTTGTAATGAAGTTTAAAAAAGCTAACTTAGGAGAGGAATGGAGTGCAATCTGCAAAGCTTGTGAAGCAAACATTGAGCAAAGAGTTTCCAGAGCTATCAATGGAACAACCCCACCCACCCCCCCTCCCCACACCACATTGTTAAGTTAAATAGTAATGGAAGTTGTTTACGTGGTATATGTGGAGGAGGGGGAGTGATCAGAAACAACGAAGGAAGAATTTATTTGTGCTTACTCAATACCTCTGGGACCAGGAGCATCCAACATGGCAGAAACAACTTCAATGTTGTTTGAGATAAAATGGTGTGTAAATAATGAACACAGTGTGATCATTGGAGAAACCGTCTCTCTCATCATTACCAAATGCGTCAGGAATGGAAAGTGCCTTGGAGGATTCTACACATCATCAATGAAATCCAAGAGTTAGTTGAAAAGCATGGATTTGAAATCAAGCATTGTTTCCGAGAAGCCAATAGACCAGGTAATAAATTGGTAAGCATGAGTCATAATTTTGAGTCAATCCATGCCTTCAACTCTTATACTGAGCTTCCCAATCAAGTAAAGGGGCTAGTCAATATGTACAAATGAGATATTCACTCTTTCAAGATCAAAATGAACAAACATCCCATATCATCTATGATCCCCTGTGGCTTAGTAAACTCCCCTCAATGATCATGTACAAAGTTTGGTATGCCAAACTCAAATTGTAAGTTTTTGCACATCAATGATCAATGGAGTTATTTTTTTAAAAAAAAATACAAATAATAGTAAGAACATTTACTGATGATAATATACAAATACAAAAAGTAATTGTATATAATTGTTAAAAATATACAAAAAAGCGACGAAAAACTGTAATAAACATTGATACGCTAAATCCATAAAATTGTATACAACATAATGTGAAATGAATTGATAAAAATACAAATTACAAAAAATATACAAAATGAATGGTACAAATTGCCTTAATTTCTTCACCATCATCTTGGTCCATTGACCTAGATTCATCTTATACTTTTTCAGATGTTTTTTATTATCATGTGTTGTTAGATACAATTTCTTTTGCTTTCCGTTATTTAACTCGCTTGAACCATCATCCTTTTTTCCATTTCCTTTAAATTAAAATTCTACAAAACTTGTTGCATCGTCAATACAAATGAAAAATCTAAAATAAAATAAAATTGAATACACCTCAAATAATTGTATTGGAAGGAGTTTATTTAATCATGATTTGTAAGTATTTATGGAGAAAATTAAAAAAAAAACTAAAAGAAATCAGAGAGATATACAAATACAAATCAAAAACAAAAAATTGAAACTGTCAGAAGAGAAAAAATAAAATGAAACCACAAGAAAGTTACACTAAAATTTTGGGAGCACGATTTGAGAGGGAGATATAAAATTTTTAAAATTTGAAATCTGATTGTGCTAGAGTGATTTAAGGAGAAAAATCAGTAAAAAGAATATGAAGTGAGAGAGAGAATCCACTTTATTAATTTCAACTACAAATTCACCAACACAATCCAACAAGTCTCAATCACAATTTTGAATTAATTTCACAAATTTACAATACTCATTTGTTATTCTTCGAGATTATGAGATGGAGTTTTAATTTTTTCAACACCCACCATCACCCTTCACTTTAACTCATACGATGCCTCTTCTTGGAATCCAACTAATACAAATAATGGTCTCAACATTTTAGAATCTGAAAAACTAATATTTAGAAGTAGGGGTGAGCATTCGGTATTCAATTCGGATTTCTCAAATTTTGGATTTGGTGATTCAGTAATTTAAAAGTAGATATCAAATATCAAAATTTTAAATTTCGATTTGGTAATTCGGGAAACGGTAAATTAAACTTCGGTTTGGTACGGTATTCGATAATACCATATTGAAGTTATAGTCGATTGTATTACAAAGTTAATACTATTACTCAAATCATTATTATTATTTTATGTGAATGCACGATATAAAAGAAGATCAACAAGTAAGAAGACACAAGAAAAGCAAATTGATGCAACCAAAAGACATGTATTTGGATTATTCATGCTTATTCTTTAACTTTCTCTTTGGACTTATACTAATGAGTAATAGATATGTTGATATATGACCTTCATTAAGTAAATATTTGGTATTCGGGAAATATTGAATACCAAATGATACTAATGTCTCATACCAAACCTAAACTCAAATACCATAATTTTAAAATTTTACTCCCAAATACCATATCAAATACCGAATTACCAAATACCAAATATTTTGATTCGATTCAATAATTCGATTTTGATATTTTATGTCTAGTCCTATTTAGAAAGGGTGGGAGTGGAGGCAGACCGAAGGGTTGGGGGTGGGGTGAGTGAGCTGAATAAGAAGAGGAGGAGGAGAGGGATAGAGAAGAAAAATGTTTTTTTTTGGGTGGGGTGAAGGGTGCGGGTGGAGGGATGATTGAAGAAAAAGATGATTTTTTAAAAAAAATTAAAATTAAATTGTATTATTTTTAGCATAAAATATTATATATACTTGCTTTAAAATGGGTATAATCATGCATTTTTCCAACTAAACAATATTGATGTCGCATAAGTTAGGTCAATAGTTAGAGGGATGTTAAATATTGTATTTTCGTGAATTGAAAGGTTCAGTTAACAAAATAATTAATAAATAGAAAAATTTAACTGACAAATAGAATCAAGTACGCACATTTCCTAAGTCATTGCTCCTTAAATAAAAATTCTATTACTCATGCAAGATTACAAACTGTGATCTACATATCATTGGAAAGCTTTCGACAAACTCTACAAAATTCTTAAGATATAATGCAAAAAATTGGTAGATTTAGACATAAAATAACACAATAAAATACGTGTTTATTATATATTGATCCTTTTACGGTTAATTATTTTATTCTTTCTCATTTCTAGATAGTTGTATTGATATTTTAAAGGTTGTTGTACTTGTGACATCCAGTTTTAAAGGTGCATTTGTTATTTTTAGCATTTAGTTTATGATTATTGTTGACACCCAATTTTTGATCCTTCTCGATAATAATTAATTTTTGAGCTTCTAATTTTCAAATGATTTAGAATAAATAGATTTATAAATTCGAATAGTTTCAAGGTTGTTTTAAATAATTTATGTCGGTTTTTATCGTATTTCGAATGATAAATACATTTCATACAATTATATACGTAATTAGTATATTTTATAAATGTTTGAAAATCACATCAAAGATTTTACTTTGTTAAAATAATATTTTTTATTAAATTTAGTTCTAGTTTGAATTATGGTTTTAATTTTGGACTAATAGGTTTATAGGTAAATCGATCAGTTTATGGTTAAACTAATCATTTTATTTCATTAAGATTAAAGAGCTCATAAATTAATTATATTAATTCATCTCATTTAAATTTTAGCCAAATTCAACTACATAACATCAATTTTTGAGCTAATTTCGTAATACACTTGGCTATGTTTTATTACAAACATACCCATTTCTAATGGGAAAAATATATAAGTAGACACTTTTTTATAAATAATTACATATATATGGCCCTTATTCAATGAATAACAATTATGACATATTTAATATTTACTTCTATAGCCTTTCAACATTCTGAATAGATCATGGGTAAGGATAAAGTAGAGATTCAAGGTACCACAACTCTGCAGTTCCTTTATTTATGCTAACAATAACTACCTTTTATCTATAAGAATTCTATTACATCGATGATCTCTTCCTTCTACATATAAAGCATACAAGTTTTTTTTTTCTCAAACTGAAAAATACACATATTAACCAATCTAAATTTCTGTCATGGAAGAAAAAATTGTAATTTTGGTTCAACACAGCGGTGGATGGGATAATGAACACAATTTCAACAATTTCATAGTTGATGGCTTGACACTAAAAGAGAGTTCGAATTTGGATACCATTCTTGATGAAATAACGAAGATACTTGGTATTTATGCTTCTATGGATACAATTGAAAATAAATATTCCGTGAAGCAGAATTTATACTCCAATGAAGATATACAACAATAGGAGTTTGAGATGGTTTTTGGATTTGAAGAGAAAATGTTGCTTCACTAATTTTCCTCTGTGTATAGCATTGAAGGAGAAAAATTGTGACGAAATTTTGTCAAATTCGATTCCTAATAATTCAACTTCAAATTCTAGCCAGGATATGCAATTGGTACAACGTGTTCAACTCACTGAATCACTTATGCCAATACATGGAAACTACTCCCGCGATGAAATAGAAATTGACGAGGATGGTATAATTGACAACAGATTTCATAAATACATTAAAGAAGGTCAGTTGTATATGAAAAAGGAGATACTCCAAAATGTTGTAAATCACATTGCCTACAATTTAAAAATAATAAGAGATAGAAACTTTGATAACTGCCCAAATAGTGTGTGACCAATCGTACTCTTTTTTATTTAATAAATATAGATAATTAATATATCTATTTATCTTTTCAACTTCTTTAAATTGCTATATATGTAAAAAAATAATCATATTTGTAATACTGAAAAAGTGCTATTATTTATGTAGTTAAGTCTTAAGGATGGTCTTTCCACGTAATTTTTCCCTTTTCTAATCTCAATTTAAACCCATCAAAAGATCAAATTTGGGCCATCCATCCAGAATTTCCAGCAGCCCAATAACCATTCAGCAGCACCACCCAACAGTCCACAATTTTCCTTTCCCAACCCACTCCCTCAGTTCCCTTTAATTTCTTCAGCCCAACTCCAGCGCCCCAGCCCAAACCCACTCCAATAACCTGACCCGACCCCATTCCTTATTTCCAAAAAAAACCCAGAAGTCTCAAGCGTTGATCTCAAACAGCAACATTCACAATCAAAGCGGCGTGAACATGGAAAAGCAAACGACAGCTCCAACGTCCACGAATACACGGAAAGCAACTCATAGCGTCAATAGTACAGCTTTCCGGGTCTTCCTCCTCTGCCAGAGCAGCTCGAACAGCTTTGCACCTGCCACAACCGCTGAAATTTTATCCCTGATCCGCGATTTCCTTTTTTTATTGCAAGGATGGGCGCCATGTCGCGCCTTAAGAGCAAAGAATTAATCGAAGTTGTCACACCCCGAGCTACCCCCAAGACGCGGACACGGGACCTAGGACCACAAGTGATCCCAAGCTAACCCTGCTGGCATGATCATGAGCATACTAAAGAAATAAACTGATGCGGAAGCTAATTCATAAATAAATCTGAAAAGATGGGGAATACCCATATACTATAACTGAATATACAAATCTGAGAGTTTAATACAAAAGAAATATCAAACTCAAAACTAAGCTGAATCTAACTATGTCTGAAATAAGCCTCTAAACTGACTAGAAATGTTGGGACATGCCCCAACTAGTCTAGCAAAACTGAAACTAAAGACTAAAATACTGAAAAAAACTCATGACTATTGTCCCGAAGAATGAGGACTCACCACTGATTCTGCTGAACTGAAGATCGGGAATCGATCTAAGCGTGATCTGGATGCTGAGAACCTGAACCTACATCACGAGAAGATGTAGCGCACGTATGCGTCAGTACTTGAAAGGTACTGAGCATGCAGGATAGAGTAAAGCTGAAATAACATATAACTGAACAAAGCAATAATAAAGCAATGAAATAATCTGAACATGATATAGATACTGAATACTGAGCTAACTGAATGCAATGACCAATTTATAACATGCTGAGACTGAATACTGAATACTGTAAATGGTCAATGCAATAGAGTCTGACTGAACTGTGGGAGCTACTAATAACCGACATAAAACCACATGAGCTAAATGTGGAGTCCGATGTATACGCCCCATCGAGAGGACCCAATATACCCTGCCAGAGGTATAGACATGCTGGCGTGATCACTAAACTGATGTTGCCCACAGAGGGGACTTACACCTACGTGGCTCGTAGTTCTGGGACTATATGGGTACGCTGAAACCCTAGTCCAACTCGGTATTATGCTACTCCCAATGAATTAAGTAGTTAACTGGTTATGACTGAATTTCTGTAAATACTGGATAGCTCGAACTGAACATGCAAACTGAGAATGCAACAATTAATCTGATAATGATGCATTCATAAACTGAGGCATGTAAACTGAATACTGAAATATCTGACCTAGCATGTGTAATTCAAGAACTAAAGAAATACATAGCTAGGGTTCTGAAATTCATGCGATAAACTGAGCAATAACATGATAATCTGATTTGGAACATTTAAATAACTAATTCATGATGATCTGCTATAATTCTAGAAACCCTAGGTCTGTTCATAATCATGGAATCAAGAATCTGACTGAATTCTAGGGACCTAATGGGCGAAAGGAACCCACTAGTGAAATCCCACATACCTGGTGACGAATTCCACGGAGAAATCTTTCGATTTCGGGGCTGGAACTGAAGGAAACTTGCTGCGTTCTTGAACTAGGGTTCTTGACTTTTTTCTCCTTCTTGTTCTAATTTTCTAAGTTTGATTAATGATTTGACTTAGGTAAGTTCTAGTTATGTTTCTAGGCTTAAACTAATTAAAACCTCATGATTTAGGGTCTAAACGACGTATCTTAGGGGTTAAACGAAATAGGAAAAGACCAAAAGACCCCTGAATTAACTGCTGTCGGAGTGACTACGGATTGGACCTACGGGCCGTAGGTCAATCTACGGTCCGTAGATTGCGTCCGTAGTCGAGTCTGTCGACAGGCTTCACTAAAACGAGCATAACTTTTTACTCGGAGGTCGGAATTTAGCAAACTCGGTGGCGTTGGAAAGATAATTCAATTATCTATCTAACCATAGGTCATGGACACATAATTCATTTTTGCTAAAAGTTATGACCATCTGAAGTTGACCCATCAGAATTTTCAACCTCTACGGACCGTGGATCGAATGACGGTCCGTGCTGGTCAACCGTAGTTCGGGACTGAAGCTGGGCTTTTGGGGCATCGATCCACGGACACGAACTACGGTCCGTGACCTGACTTACGGACCGTAAGTCCGGCCGTGGGTCAACACTTAGCCAAATTTTCTGACTGAGTTCTGGGGAAGTTTTCTGTCACGAACCACGGACCTGCAGGACGGACCGTGAGTCCATCTACGGTCCGTGGATGGTGTCCGTGAGTGCCACCTGTAACACCAGAAATCTGAAATCTCTATTTTCGGATACGGGGTGTTACATTATCTCCCCCTTGGGACCATTCGTCCTCGAATGAAGACTAATCTAGCTGAAATAGAGGGAGAGGGCTGCAATCCCTACCACTAAACACTGAGAACTGAATTTCTGACTGAACTGAGTTCCAAGAACATGCAAATACGCTGAAAATGCAAGTACAAACTGAAGGAACATGATTCTAAGACTGAATTTTCGCATGAATGACTGAAAAACTGAAGAGGAACTATTACCTCAAGCTGGAATGGAATCGGAAGGAAAGAGGTGAGGATACTTGGACTTCATGGCTGCTTCTGCTTCCCAAGTAGCTCCCTCTACTGACTGACTCCTCCACAAAACCTTGACTGAAGCGACTTCTTTATTTCTCAACCTTCTAACCTGACGATCGAGAATCTCAACTGGTACATCCTCATAAGAAAGGCTATCTTTCACGGCCACACTCTCTAATGGCACTATGGATGCTGGATCACCCACACACTTCTTCAAAAGAGAAATGTGAAAGACTGGATGCACTGCTGCTAAGTCTGCTGGCAACTCTAACTCATAAGCCACTTTACCAATCCTTTTCAAGATCCGGTAAGGGCCTACATATCTGGGACTGAGCTTCCCTTTCTTGCCAAATCTCATCACCCCTTTCATAGGTGACACTTTCAGGAAAACCCAATCATCAACTTGGAACTCTAGTTCCTTCTTCTCACATCTGCATAAGACTTCTGGCGACTCTGAGCAGTCTTAAGTCTATCTCTAATGAGTTGCACTTTCTCCATAGCATCAAGGACCGAATCTGGTCCTATCAAGGCTGCTTCACCTACTTCAAACCAACCAACTGGAGATCTACATCTACGCCCATACAATGCCTCATAAGGGGCCATCTGAATGCTGGAATGGTAACTATTGTTGTAGGCGAACTCAATAGAGGAAGGTGATCATCCCAACTACCTTGAAGTCGATCACACAAGCTCTCAACATGTCCTCTAAGGTCTGAATGTACGCTCTGCCTGACCATCCGTCTGTGGATGAAATGTTGTGCTAAGATTAACCTGAGTACCAAGACCTTTCTGAAATGACTTCCAGAAATGAGAGGTAAACTGAGGACCTCTATCTGAGATGATAGACAAAGGAACTCCATCAACCTCACAATCTCATTAATGTAAAGCTTGGCGTAATCCTCCGCGAATCTGTAGTCTTGACCGCCAAAAGCGAGAAGACTTAGTAACCCTATCAAAATCAACCCCAAATGGAGTCATGTTGTCTGCGAGTACGAGGTAAACCTGTGATGAAGTCCATGTTGATCACTTCCCACTTCCAAGTAGGAATGTCAATCTCTTGAGTCATACCTCCTGGTTTCTGATGTTCTACCTTGACTTGCTGGCAATTGGGGCACTTAGCCACAAAATCTGCTATATCTCTTTTCATACCATTCCACCAATAGACTTCCCCGCAGATCGCGATACATCTTAGTGGCGCCTGGATGAATAGAATATCTGGAATTGTTGGCTTCTGCGAGAATATGCTGTCTCAATTCACCCACATCAGGAACACACAATCTACCTTGATAGCGAAGTACACCATCTCCCCCTTGGGAGAAAACCTCCACTCTCTGATTATGGACTGCACCCTTAAGTTCAAGCAAGATTGGATCACTGTCTTGATTTTCCTTAACCTCTACTACCAAAGAAGATTCTGCCCCATTCTGAACTGTTACACCACCATCTGATATGCTCATAAGACGAACTCCTAGGCGAGCAAGTCTATGAACATCCTTTGCTAGCTCTTTTCTTTCTTCCTCAACATGTGCTACACTACCCATAGATAGTCTGCTAAGGGCATCTGCTACTACATTTGCCTTACCAGGATGGTAATGCACACTCATATCATAATCTTTGAGGAACTCTAGCCATCTTCTCTGGCGAAGATTCAGCTCTTTCTGGGTGAATACATACTGGAGGCTCTTATGGTCTGTGAACACATCTACGTGAACACCATACAAGTAATGTCTCCAAATCTTAAGTGCAAACACCACTGCTGCTAGCTCGAGGTCATGAGTTGGATAATTCTTCTCATGTACCTTAAGTTGTCTAGAAGCATAAGTTATAACCTTACCTCGCTGCATTAATACACAACCTAGGCCGACTCTGGATGCATCACAATAGATCACATAACTATCTGAACCCTCTGGTAGAGTCAAGACAGGAGTTGTAGTCAACCTAGTTTTCAATTCTGCAAAGCTTTTCTCACAATCATCTGACCATTGGAACTTAACCTTTTTCTGAGTTAACTTAGTCAATGGAGAGGCTATGGATGAAAATTCTTCCACAAACCGTCTGTAATAGCCTGCTAGACCCAAGAAACTACTGATATCTGTAGCAGAGGTAGGTCTGGGCCATTGTTTCACTGCTTCTATCTTCTGGGAATCTACTCGAATTCCTTCACTAGACACAATATGCCCAAGGAAGGCAACTGATTGTAACCAAAACTCACACTTACTAAATTTTGCAAAATAACTGGCGATCTTTGAGAGTTTGCAGAACAACTCTCAAATGACTCGCATGTTCTTCCTCATTCCTAGAGTAAATGAGGATATCATCAATAAAGACGATAACGAACAAGTCCAAGTACTGCTTGAACACTCTGTTCATCAAATCCATGAAAGCTGCAGGGGCATTGGTTAGTCCAAATGACATAACTACAAATTCATAATGACCATACCGAGTTCTGAAGGCTGTCTTCGGAATGTCACTATCTCTGACTCTAAGCTGATGATAACCTGATCTGAGGTCTATCTTTGAGAAATGACTAGCACCCTGAAGTTGGTCAAACAAGTCATCAATCCTGGGGATAAGATACTTATTCTTGATTGTGACTTTGTTCAACTGCCTATAGTCAATGCACATTCTGAGAGAACCATCTTTCTTCTTTACGAACAATACTGGTGCACCCCATGGTGAAATACTAGGTCTGATGAAGCCCTTATCTAGAAGGTCTTTCAACTGCTCTTTCAATTCCTTAAGCTCAGCTGGAGCCATTCTGTAAGGAGGGATAGAGATAGGCTGGGTATTTGGAAGGAGATCAATTCCAAAGTCTATTTCCCTTTCGGGAGGAACTCCAGGAAGATTTTCTGGGAACACTTCTGGAAACTCACTGACTACAGGAACTGACTCAAGAGTTGGGGTTTCAGAACTAGAATCCTTAACCCAAACTAGATGATAGAGATAACCCTTAGAGATCATCTTTCTGGCCTTAAGGTAAGAAATGAATCGACCCATAGGCGCTAAGCTACTACCCTTCCATTCTAGGATTGGTTCGTCTGGAAACTGAAAACGAACAATCCTAGTTCTACAATCGACTGAGGCATAACATGAATGTAACCAATCCATGCCTAGAATGACATCGAAGTCTACCATTTCTAACTCTACAAGATCTGCTGAGGTGACTTTCTGAGAGACTGTGACAGGGCAATTTCTGTATACCCGTCTAGCTATAATTGGGTCACCGACTGGAGTAGAGACTGAGAAGGGTTCTGAAAGAGTTTCTGGACTAACACTGAATTGGACTGCTATATAAGGAGTTACAAAAGACAAAGTAGCCCCTGGATCTAACAATGCATAAACATCAAGATCAAAGACTCGTAACGTACCAGTGACTACATCAGGAGAATCTTCCTGATCTTGACGAGCCTGAAGAGCATAAAGCCTGTTTTGGCGCTGTCCGCCACCAGTACCAGAAGAGTTACCCTGCTGAGTCGGGCGACCTGCTGGTGCTGCTGAAGTTGTAGACTGAGCTCTACCATTATTTCCTCCTTGACCTTGTCTTAAAGGACAATCCTTCAATCTATGACCAGACTGGCCATACCCAAAGCATCCTTCCTTACCTGCAAGGCACTCGCCCGGATGGTTCTTACTACATTTCGGGCAAGTTGGGTAAGTTTTGGTGCCTGAAACACTACCTTGAGACTTAGAGCCTGATGCCCTACCTTTCTGATCATTATGGAACCTGGGGGATGGAACACTAGCTGATGAAGGGGCTGGAGTCGAAGACTTCTGCTGAAAATGCGAGCGGTTTCCACCACCCGATTTCTGGTGGGAATACTCGTAGTTACCTGTTCTTTCTTTCTTAGTCTCCTTAGCATGTTCCCTAAGCTTATCACCCTCAACCTGCTGAGCATGAGTCATGAGCCTAGAGATATTCATGTCTCCCAACAACATAGCATTCTTGCACTCTGTTTTCACTAAGTCTGACACTCCATAGAGAAACTTATTCATCTGAGCCCTGGAATCAACAACCATGTGAGGAGCATACCTGGAGAGTTGGTTAAACTTGAGCCCATACTCTTGGATAGTCATGTTACCCTGCCTTAAGTTCATAAATTCCTGGGCCCTTGCTTCTCTCAACTCTATGGGGAAAAACCTGTCCAGAAAGGTTTCGCTAAAACAATCCCAAGTAATAGGAGCGACATCTGTACCCCTGTTCTCCTTCCACTGAGTATACCAGATATGAGCTACATCCTTAAGTTGGTAAGATGCTAACTCAACCCGATCATTCCCAGTGACCTGCATCACCTCAAAGATCTTTTTGATCTCATCCAAGAAATTTTGGGGATCTTCACCAGTCTGCGATCCTAAGAACTCTGGAGGATTCATCCTAACAAAGTCACGGACCCTTGCTGCTGCTGATCCACCATTTGTATTCACAGGAGCTTGAACCCGCTGATTGTTCTGGTTAGCGACACTCTGAGCCAACATCTGAATGGCATTCCTGAATTCAGCATTCGACACTTCTTGATCTGGAACTGGAGGAGCTGCGTTTGCGTTCCTGGCATTCGCATTCCTGACATAAGCTCTACGAGGAGGCATGATCACTGAAACATAGAACATCGAGTTAGAATGGAATTTAGATCATACCTTACGCACGATAAGAGTAAGAAGAGAATGAAGATTTCCTAAAACACTTTGTAGCCTCCCTCTCATTAGATGTGGTGCGCACTACACACCCATGAAAAGGACTCTACCTAGTGCGGCTTTTCAGACATCCTGGGACACTTAAACCTAATGCTCTGATACCAAGTTTGTCATGCCCCGAGCTACCCCCGAGACACGGACACGGGACCTAGGACCACAAGTGATCCCAAGCTAACCCTGCTGGCATGATCATGAGCATACTAAATACAATCTGAATAATAGAAACTGTGCGGAAGCTAAATCATAAATAAGATGAAAAGATGGGGAATACCCATATACTATAACTGAGATATATGAAAACTTATGAGTTTAATACAAAGAAGTTATTAACTCAATACTAAGCTAAATCTATCTATGTCTGAAATAAGCCTCTAAACCGACTAGAAATGTTGGGACATGCCCCAACTAGATCTAGCAAAACTGAAACTAAAGACTAAAAATATTGAAAAGAAACTCATGACTATTGTCCTCGGAGAATGAGGACTCACCACTGATTCTGCTGAACTGGAGATCGGGAACCGATCTAAACGTGATCTGGATACTGAGAACCTGAACCTACATTACGAGAAGATGTAGCGCACGTATGCGTCAGTACTTGAAAGGTACTGAGCATGCAAGATAGAGTAAAGCTGAAAAAGCATATAACTGAACAAAGCATATTGAGCAATGATATAATCTGAACATGATATAGATACTGAAAATACTGAATACTGAGCTAACTGATGCAATGACCAAATTTATAACATGCTGAGACTGAATACTGACTGTACTGAAATATGGTCAATGCAATAGAGTCTGACTGAACTGTGGGAGCTACTAATAACCGACATAAAACCACATGAGCTAAATGTGGAGTCCGATGTATACGCCCCATCGAGAGGACCCAATATACCCTGCCAGAGGTATAGAGGCATGCTGGCGTGATCACTAAACTGATGTTGCCCACAGAGGGGACTTACACCTACGTGGCTCGTAGTTCTGGGACTATATGGGTACGCTGAAACCCTAGTCCAACTCGGTATTATGCTACTCCCAATGAATTAAGTGGTTAACTAGTTATGACTGAATTTCTGTAAATACTGGATAGCTCGAAACTGAACATGCAAACTGAGAATGCAACAATTAATCTGATAATGATGCATTCATAAACTGAGGCATGTAAAACTGAATACTGAAATATCTGACCTAGCATGTGTAATTCAAGAACTAAAGAAATACATAGCTAGGGTTCTGAAATTCATGCGATAAACTGAGCAATAACATGATAATCTGATTTGGAACATTTAAATAACTAATTCATGATGATCTGTTGTAATTCTAGAAACCCTAGGTTTGTTCATAATCATGGAATCAAGAATCTGACTGAATTCTAGGGACCTAACGGGCGAAAGGAACCCACTAGTGAAATCCCACATACCTGGTGACGAATTCCACGGAGAAATCTTTCGATTTCAGGGCTGGAACTGAAGGAAACTTGCTGCGTTCTTGAACTAGGGTTCTTGACCTTTTTCTCCCTTCTTGCTTCTAATTTTCTAAGTTTTGATTAATGAATTTGACTTAGGTAAGTTCTAGTTATGTTTCTAGGCTTAAACTAATTAAAACCTCATGATTTAGGGTCTAAACGACGTATCTTAGGGGTTAAACGAAATAGGAAAAGACCAAAAGACCCTTAAATTAGCTGCTGTCGGACCTGACTGACGGTCCTTCAATCAATCGACGGTCCGTCGATTGGGTCCGTAGATGGAGTCTGCCCGACAGGGCTTCACTAAAACGGGCATAACGTTTTACTCGGAGGTCGGAATTTAGCAAACTCGGTGGCGTTGGAAATATAATTCAATTATCTATCTAACCATAGGTCATGGGACACATAATTCATTTTGTGCTAAAAGTTATGACCATCTGAAGTTGACCCATCAGAATTTTCAGCTAACTGGCAGCTATCCTTCGATCTACGGTCAGACCTACGGACCGTGGATCGAACGACGGTCCGTGCTGGTCAACCGTAGTTCATGTCAGAGGCTGGGTCAGGAGGTCTTGATCCACGGACACAGACCACGGACCGTGGTCTGATCTACGGACCGTGGGTCTGTCCGTGAGTCGAGACTTAACCAATTTTCTGAGCTGGCTGGGGAGGGGTTGCAGTGGTGAACCACGGACCACCAGCATGGGCCATGGTCTGACCTACGGTCCGTGGATGGTGACCGTAAGTTGCACCTGCAACTTCTCAAAATCTGCATTTTTGTCTATTTTGAATACGGGGTGTTACATCAAGTGCTCACAAAATTATGCTGTGAGATTTTAATATGTTATATGTCAAAATTTTGGTTTAGAATATCTAGTTGAGAACAGTTCCATTCAGATGGCACCTACTGTTTGGTTGAATTTTTTTTATGACAAGGGAAACCCACAACCGCTACCCTTTGGGTGCTCACAGGGTAAAACCCCTACTCATATGCAATAGCTCGCAAACCACATAGGAGAGGTAACCCGCACTAGGCAGGCCTGGTGTGACGACCTCGACCCAGAAGACAAACCCCTTCCTTTCGCTGGCAAGGGGTTTCGAACTTCAGACCTCCAACATGGAAGTCCCAAGCCCAAACCACTGGGCTACCCCGAAGGGTACCTACTGTTTGGTTGATAATTACATTAATTCTTTGTAGCTGCATATTATAACCATAGCAATAACTATGGTTCAATTCCAAATAAGTTGGGGCCGGTGATATGAAACCTAAGCAATAGTAATGACTATTCTGAGACAATAAGGAAAAACATTTATGATACTAACAATTTTAGAGTCATTTTTAACATATACATGATACGACATACTATAATAAAAAAGAGATTGATGGAGGTTCATAAGAAATGAGTCGAAAGTCCTCCATTTTGAATTTAGTTAATTATGTTCTTGTATGAAAGTGATGTTCCACTTTACTTGGGAGTGTTGTTGTTTGAGGCTTTTTGGTCTCTTCTTTTATAACTGACATTGTTCTTCATAACTTCTTGGAATTTAGAAAAATTCATTACTTCTGACACACTATTTCCATGGAGATTTTTTAGACTCTTTCTTATACTTAAAATCTCTCTATGACTCATAATTTTTGTGTAACAAAAAACGAAAATTAAAAAAACATAGCACTTTAAGATTTCAGAGGAACGCTTTTGCTTTAAGATAAAATGTTCACGACAATGTAGTGTAAGTATCGAAAAAACGAATACTACCGAATGATCATATGTAAGCTTAATAAAATAGTTCAATCTCATGCGAAGCACGGATAATGGACCTAGTAAATAAAGAAAAATGGACGCAAGTATTAAATATTAAATATGTGGTAAAAGGTTTCCTTTATATATATTAGGATATGTTTATTAAACACATTTTTTTATGGATTCTAAAGTTTGAATATTTACACAAAAGCCTAATATATAAAAAATAAAAAATGCCTAAAATTTAACTTATTTCAATAGTATCTATAGCTTATTAGCATCGCTCTATAGAGTTTCTTGTGTTTTCAAGTAGATCTAAATTATTTATCTCTTCTTCTTCCTATCTTTTTTTTTTGAATGTTAGTGACTGATGTTTGTGTAATAAAGACACAACTTCCGATGCAAGTGTCTACGATCGTACAATAGTTTAGTAACCCAACCAAGGGTTGGGATCGTTCCCAAGAGAGTGGTTTTGAGAATTAATAGAAAAATAAAACTTAGTTCTAACTAGTTGTAGCTAAAGACATTAACGATTAGAAACATTGTAAATTAAAAGGGGAACACAAGAGTGTCAATTAACGATGGAGGTTTTGTCACTAGTAAGTAAAAAACAACAAAATAAACAAGGGTTTCTAAGTAGTGAGAGGGGATCCTTGGGATGTGACGGGAATACGGGTTAAGCTAGATTATTGGGTACATGCTTTCGATAGAAGATTCATAGAGTAATTGTGACTAGGCTAGACTTTAAGGGGGATAAGCTCTCTCTCGAGCAACTTACCCCGTTTCAAATGCGTTCCTCTCGGACTCCCACTTGTTGCATGAAGAACAGCCTCCGCCTTAACCCACTCACTCTCTCGAGCTGAGAGTGTGGACATGTGACTAGGGTTCACTCTCTCGAGCTGAACCTCATTGTCGACCCACTCACACTAGCCATCAATCTAGTGGTCTTAGTTTTACGACCTCTCTCTCGAGCAAGCCGAAAACACATAAATAAACTTGTATTTGCAACTACAAATTCATTAAATTCATCCATAACCACTAAACGAAATCATAATTAAACTACGATTAAGCTATCAGCAAGCAAGACCCAACAATTATCTTGACCCATATTCGCTAAATCATACCCCAAGAATTGGGGTTTTTAGCCACACATCAAGAGTTAGAAATTTATACCTAAATGAGCTTGCATTCAAATGCGTGTGAAGATTTAAGTCTTGTTACAGGCCAAAAATGAAGAATCTAAGAGACCCAAGTCCAAATCCTTAGAGATGAAACCCTCTTTTTCTTCAAGTCTTCAAAACCCTCTCAAACTCATAGCAAAAAATACCAAAAAGTACTATTCTATATGAAAATTATAATAATTGTTCCACACTTAAAACTACAACTCTAACTAGTATTTATAGTTTTCACAGATTTGTACTGCAAAGGATCATTCGGCGTCGTTAGTTGGAATTGCCGAGTTGTGCCGATCAACTGGGCGATTCGCCCTTTGGTGTAGTTCATCGCCGTCTTGCCCAGCCTTCAACATTGTGTGCTCTGGGTCATTAGGTGGCATGGTACTGTTTCCCGAAACTTCTTGGCGATGCACTGACTTCTCCCTATATCCGGCGACTTGATCCTTTCCTTCAGGGCTCAGCACACTGGAACAAAAGGCGAAGTAAGACCCTTCGGCGACTCGCCAAGTGGACTCAGTGATCCTCAGGCCTTTATTTCTTCGTTTTTCTCAGCCTTTTCGTTCCTTTTTGCGACGTAGTGTCCATGCTTTCCTTCAAACATCAAATACCTAAAACTTAAGGGTTTTCATCAGATATTGAGGTAAAATAAGCATTTGAGGACACAATTTCTATTAAAATATAGTCCTAAATGAGTCCAATTTGTGAACTCATCAGTGATTTACAATCTTCCTACCAACTTGATATTCTCAAACTAGGGTTCATTTATCTTCATAATAGATATGTATTTATCTTTTTCTTCATCATTGAACTATTTTTTAATATTTATTTATGTTTTATTCTTTATAGTGATTTGTGGATACATTGCTTGGACGTTATTTTAAGAGGGAAAGACAGTCCATTCCTATGATATGAGCTTTAACTTCTGTACTTTTTTTGTGAAATACACATCTGCTTCTTTTGAAATTTTAATAAACAACGTCTAGTTGTTCTAAGTAAGCGTGAAATATTTATTTAAAGACTTAAATATTTGCTTGTTGTTTAAACAATTGTATGATGTTTACATAAATATTCACATTTCTTTAAACACCCTCATTGTATTAACGTTTAAAAAGGCACATTCTTGTGTATTTAAACATTTATATGTAGTTTAAACAATTGCATGATGTTTATACTAAGAGTTTGTATTGTATATATAATGAGTCTCATTTAGGGCATTGTTTTGATAGTTTAATTGCCCTCAAATGCTTAATTTATGCTCTAAATTGATGTGAAAGTGTTTATTTGCAGGTATCAAGACTAAGGAGCAAGGCGAGGACACTACCAGACAAAAAGGAGCAAACAAGCTGAAGAAGTGAAGAAAAGCGATCTTGGTGATCACCAAGACCACTCGGTGAACTGCCGAGTGGCTCTTTAGCTTGCCCAAAGTTCCAGCGTGACAACCTTGGGGAAGAAGCAACTTGGCGACAGTAATGGGCAGTTGGCAGATCGCCGAACGACTCCGTGATAGCAACCTTGATCGCCTAAAGTCACAGAACTCTGCACACAAATGACCAATGCAAACCGGTAATGAATTGAAGCAATGGGTGGATCCCCGATTGGTTTGCTGAGGTGCGACTTACTGCGCCTAATGGTCATTCAGCCCAAAATTTGGGCAACTATTAATTGAAATTTTAAATAAAGTTTCAGAGAGTTCTGATTTCCTTGAATTCGAGAGTTTGAGTTTTTCTCTCAGTTTTTGAGTTTCCATTGTAGACTTTGAAGCTTAAATTTGAGGGATTGTAAGTAGGTCTTGGAATTTATTCAATTTAGACCGTTGTAAAGACTTGGAAGCTTTTACCCAGATCATGGTTGATTAACGTTTCAAACACACCTCATCCAATTCTAGGTGCAAATGATCGTTAAGCTGTATAAAACTCAATAAATGAGTTGGGTCGAATCCAACAAGGAGCGGTACATGTTCAAATTCGATTAAGAAGTACAAATATGATCTAACTAGATATAGGAATGCAAATTATCGAAAAAGACATGAAACAAATCGAAAGAGGTGACATGAATGTCAGATGGGGCTTTTTGTTTGTAATTATCAACTACAACGCAGCCACACAAAACTAAAATAACAATACGGAGAAGAATTCTCGGGATGTGATCAATTATAGGCAAATTTCGCTATATGGGTAATTGAAACTACTAGTAAATAGCTAAATCTCAATAGGTAGGCTAGACTATAAGGGAGATAGCTTTCTGTCGAACAACTACCCCGAAACAGGTGATTTATTTCGAACATCAACAAGCACCGCAATTGAGACCAACCCTCACCTTAATTCATCCACTCTCTCTCGAGCTAGATGGGTCGGATTGGATTTAGGATTCACTCTCTCGAGCTAAACCTATATCAACCCAATACATACAAACCATTAATCAATAACCTTGGCTCTAAAACCTCTCTTTCGAGCAAGCTAAGAACACAAAATTAGAACTGCATTTGCAACTATAATTTATGAATTAAACCACAACTAAAGATTAAACCCACTTCAATAGAGCATTTAAACTAATAATTAAAAATACCTATAAACTAATTTAACCCATGATCACACCCCAAGAATTGAGGTTTTAGTCAGACATCATAAAAAGATAAAAACGGTTACCAAATCGATTAGCCATCACTGGGTAAGAGTATTCAAGCCTTTCCAATGCTTCAAATTGCAGAAAATTAGTAACCCACATGCAAAATCTCCAAATTGAGTCTCAAAAAGCCTTCAAGTCTACTAAGAAATTATTTGATTAACTCAAAAGAAAAAGTCTAAACAGAAAGAGAACTCCTCAATTATCAATTCAAAATCCAATTTATAGTTGCCAAAAAAAATAAGCCAAAAAAGGGCCATTAGGTGAGGTAAGTCGGGTTTGCCGAGTGGTTCGGCGAACCGCTCTTTGCTCTTTCTATCGCCTTTTTGCATTGGCTCTCAGCATCCTCAGGTCCTGTAACTTTGGGCGATCAATCCTGTTATCGCGGAACTGATCGATGACTCGCCGACTACCCCTTTCCTGTGGCCGACTTGGTTTCTTCCCTCTGGGCTGGCACACTGTAACTTTAGGCGAACTGAATAGCCACTCGGCGATTCGCCAAGGGTTCTTGGTGATCATCAGGCTCTCCTTTCTCTACTTCTTTAGTTTGTTTTGTTCCTTTTTGCATGATAGTGTCCTTACTTTGCTCCTCGGTCCACATACTTGCAAATTAGGTCTTAAACATTAGTTTATAGCATAAATTAAGCATTCGAGGACACTAACTTTATCAAAACAATGCTCTAAATGAGTCCAAATCTTGGACTCATCAACACCCCCAACTTAAACTTTTGTTTGTTCTCAAGTAAAACTCAAGATGAACAGTTCAAAAAGGATGTCTCAAATAGTGTTGCATAAGACTCAACATGAATGTACACAATAAGGTTCAACTTACTCATGCAATGATCAGTTGTGCACTTAAAGATTCAAATTGTGACTCACCATTATCAAAGATGCTCAAGTTCACAATACTTGCTTTAAATGCAAGTTCAAGCTCAACAAAGGTACTCAAATGCCCTCACAACAAAGATGATTCTCTATTCACACAAAGTCCTTCAACAATTTAGAGTTCCGGAATCACATACAACTCTCACACTTACAAAGATGAACACATGCATGACTTCACCCATAGGTTTTCCCTATTTTCCAATCAACATTCGTTTCAACTCACTCAAGATCACAAAGGATTTTTCAAGGCTTGTAACGGGGCTAAGTGTAAAGGTATGGTCATTTAGGCTTAGTGGCTTCTACCTTCATGAAGTATGGTTTGAACATCACTTTCCTCCCTTTTCTTTAACAATTCAAACATGTTGACAATCCACCCATTATTCAATTTCATATGAACTACTGGATACCCCATTTATTTTGCTTTATTTCACAACTCTCTCAACCTTTTTCTTTTCTTTCTTCTTTTTCATTTTCTTTTCTCTTTTGTTTACATGGAGGGGTTCCATCTTTTTCTTGACCATCATCAAGGGAGATTTCTCACACTTCTTGACTTTCCTTCTCGTTTCACCACACCCCCAACTTAGGCTTTTGGCCTAAGTTGGCTATTCAAAAAAACCATACTTCATGAAAGTTATGGGTGGATGAATAAAGAGAGGTCATAATTGCTCAAGTTTCTTCTAAGAAAAAGGTAAGGCTCAAGAGGGGTCAAGCAAGGTTCACACATCTCACAAGGTTGTCCACAAAAGAAGTATATTGTCAAATTGTTTCACTCTTCAAAATTGTTGCCTAAGATCATTTCAAGTGCTTGCATCACTCAATCAATCGGACCAACGGGGTAAATTCTAGGCGTTATCACACACACTGTTCAAAGTAATCTCATCACACAAGGCATTGGCACCAGTATCAAACAAGACTCCACACTTTCTAGCTAGTGTGCAATGTTTATTACAAGAGACTCATTCGACAACTGGCTAGTCACAACGAGATGCTAAAAGTTTACACATTGTCTATGCAACTTCATTTGCCTTATCGTAGCCGCACATTAATTTCGTTCAATTAAGAGCACTATTCAAGTCATCGGTATTGATCGCAACTGATACTCAACTTCGCACAAGAACAATCACAATCACAATCACACACAAATTAAAGAGGTGGAAAATTTTTAAAATTAGGTTCAAAACCATTTTCGTTCAAAATAAGGGGCCACAAGCTAAAACATCTACAAGAGATCAAGATCAAAACATAAATATATATCAATAAACTATGCCCAATATTCACAAACATAACAAAATCACAAGAGGTAGGTATGGAAATACCTCACCTTACCCAACAAAAAGAAGCAGTCATCCTCAAATGCAACAAAAACAATAACAAAGTATCACAAAATAACAGAGAGGTAGGGGAAAATCATCCTGTCTTCTTAGTCACTCTTTCTGTTGGGGAATCAGTGCCCGGAGTCACACTTTACAATTGGGCATCAGTGCCCGGTGTCTCAACAATTGTAGCTGCACTGGAGCCTGCCATAGTGGTATCTCTCAAGGATGTTTGAACAACAGAATGTACCATAGCCTCCTCCAAATCAGTTAGGCCCTCAAACACAGTCTCCTCATGAACACCTCTTCATCAGTGTCAGCCTCACTCTATAGCCGCGTCATCAGCTCTAACCTCATCTCCGGTGGTTGCCGAGGGCACATCAGAATGAGCTGGAATATCTGTGTCCAGGATCTCTACTGTCCCAAAAATTAGAGACATACAGTGGACTTCAGCCGGTCCACATCTTTCCTCAACTCCGTAATCGCGGCCTTTAAGGTCATCACCTAATGAATAGCTCTCTAACCTCTCTCACACACCTCTATCCTCATTGTGAGGGCCTCAAAAGAATCTCTGAGAGGTGTCAATGCAATAGTGAGAGCTCTCTCAATCATCCCGGGTACCGCAACCTCTAGATTGGAGGCACACACATCAACATGATAGGCTAGGTGTCCCATCCGTAGCAGCATGGCCTGGTTGAGTGGAGTTCGACATGCAATAGTGCTAGCAACATATCTAGGAGGTGGGGAGCAACAGAAGAACTCAGAGTTACAGGGGTAGTAGAACTAGTAGTACCTGAAGGCCCAGTGGCTGGAGTAGGGAATACTGCCTTTGCAGGGAATGTGCAAATATCAACCACCGTGGATGTGTCCACCGGGGCTGCCCTCCTTCTTTCAGCCTCATCCTTCTGGTACTCGGCCTCAATACGTCGGATGTCAGTAGAGGAAGTGGGAGTCACCTCCACATTTGCCTTCTCATTTTGCGAACACGGGCTTGTTTGCACAACTCGATGATTAACATCAGAAATGAAAGAGATGTCTGGCGCACTGTTTGCATCACCACTACTCCCCCAAGCCTCCATCACCATTTTCTCCCTCATCTCTCTAGTTTTGACAGCTGTCAAGCCGGTGTTGTCAAAGGCACGCTTAAAATGCACTTCATCCCTGCGGTGAGGCTCAAAACGTGTTAAATGATTCGCCTTGCTTTATGTGCCTTTTAGTGTCGTCATCAAGGTTCTAAGACATACTTTTCCTCAATGAGCCTCTTCCAAAGAGGCAAAACTAAACAATTGATATTTCACTTTATCGTATTTTGTTTTTAATTTCTTTGTATATATATTTGTACTTCTTTTTCCCTTGGTGCCTTTTTTAACTAAAGCACATGGTTTATTTGCGCTTTGCACTTAAAGCCCCTACGGACCTTGGCATTTTTTTGCGCTATTTGCTTTTGATAACATTGAGTCAAGCAACCCCATTTGATCCTGATCTCACATAACCCTCTTTTTTCTCTTAATCTCCAAATCCATTGCTGAGCTTATTTGGATTGTAAGATTCTCACTCAGGATAGACCTTTACCTTTACCTGTTTATCACCATTCCTAAAGAGTTAACTATCAATGTGAGTCTTAGCCAACGAACTACGGAAGGTCACCAAGTGTTCCTCCTTCTTGGGGGAACTTGAGCTAACTACCACCAACTCAAGCTTTTGCTAAATCTAAAAGTGAGGCTCCTCCTTTGTTTCTATCCCCAAAACCATAACTTTCTTCTAGGGTAATATAAAGATTCCTAATATTTGCAGTATTTTTCGAGATAATTTTGAGGTAAAACCACAAGTTTCTAGATACATTATTGATAGATGTATAGATCAATGACATTAATGAATTACTTGAGTGTTTGGTTTCAAACTGAGCCTTTTATACCCAGAGAAAGTCTAAATGGTCAAATATAGCAATTCTCCTTTTGCAATATGTCATTGTGAATTGAATCATATCCTAAATATTTCTCAAGATTACATGTTGAAAACTGTAATCCAAGTGCAAGTTCTAGATTTGTGGGAGTAATATTTTTGTTTCTTCCATCTTATTTCTTAATCTGGTGTGTTCCTTACGAAGTTATGATGTTCATATTTCTCTTTCTTCTTTTTCCTTCTATCATAGTTCTCTGCAATAATATATTTAGTTATTATCATTTATTTACTTTTTTACTTGGCTCTTTGATTTATGTTTGTATCTCATAAGTCCGACTTCAATCTGTGTGGTGTTTGTTTTGTTACTTGCAATGTTCATTTGTCAGGTAATCCTTTTCTACTTCTGCTTGTTGAGATGCTTATATTTTCTAATTTGACACACATTCTTAGTTGTGCTTCTTCTTTGTTTTTTATTGCCTAACAAACTTTAAATTTCATAGGACGAAATTCAGAGATGGATCGCTACTCCGATTTCATGCTCGCTATTCTCAGGTGCATTGGTTTAATCTATTTCATTAGTTACATAGATACGTGGATTATAATTTTGTCCATCATGAATGATCTTTCTGACAGGAGTTGGGATCATAATGTGCTAATTTTTGGCTTGCTAACTGGCCACGTCAATTAACCTCCTTTCTGTAGCTTACTTATGCAAACCTGTCTGGATTATAGAAATTAACTTGTCATTTTCATTCAAGAAAACATAAAAAGGTGTCACTACTTAATTTCTTTTAATTTAAACCACTGTGAAACATCAAATGTTCAAGTTGATCTTTCTTTACTTGTAGGGACTTGCTTCCTTCATATCCAAATTTGCATTTGGTAAGACTTCTCAATTTGCTTTTGTATTGTAATAAAATAGTGCCTCTTTATCTTGTTTTTATTCCAGTAATATGTATGTGGTTTTATGATATAATCAATTGAATTGACCTCCGAACAAGTTCTGATGAGTGCTACACTGGATGTTGAACGTTTTTCAAAATACTTTGGTGGCTCCCCAGTTATCCGAGTCCCTTGATTTACTTATCCTGTAAAACCTTTCTCCTAGTTTCTATATACTGATTTATCTCTTTGTTGATTTATGATGTGAGTTTTTGAAGTATTTACACGCCTCTACACCTATGTCAAGTAAAAACATTCCATCTAGAGGATGTACCTTCTATTGTAAAGTCAACTAAAATTAATCACCTTGACTCCACCTCATCCTGTGTCATGCCTGAGGAATCAATATTAACAGAAGAGTACAAAGTTGCCTTAGATGAAACAATTAATCTGGCTTTTTCAGATGATGATCTGGATCCCCTTTTGAATCTAATATCGTCTAAAGGGGGACCAAAAGTTTTCAATTATCAATATTCTTTGAGTGGAGTGACACCATTGATGGTGTTTGCTAGAAAAGGCCGCGTTGGTGACATTTGCATTCTCCTCTCTTTTGGTGTTGACTACCATTTACGTGCTAATAATGGGAGAACTGCTCTAGATTGGGCTGAATAGGAAAATAAGACAGAAGTTGTTGAAATAATTAAGGAACACATGGAGAAATTATCTTCCAGTTGTGAGGAGCAGCAACATTTACTTGACAAATACCTATCAACAGTTGACCCTGAACTGATTGATGATGCCCTTATTGAACAATTATTAAACAAAATATGCATAGACTCGGAGGACAGGGCCATCCTTGTTTTCCTTCCTGGTTGGGTGGACATTAACAGAACACGAGAGAGATTGAGACCAAGCCACTATTTCAATGATTAGTCTAAGTTTTCAGTGATCGCTCTCTATTCTATGGTTCCTTCTGTGGAGAAAAAGAAGTTTTTTAGACATCCTCCTCCAGGCTGCCGCAAAATTGTTCTTTCAACTAATATTGCTGAAACTGCCATTACAATTATGTAATAGACAGTGGACGAATGAAAGAAAAAAAGTATGACTCTTATAATAATGTGTCAACTCTTCAATCTTCATGGGTCTCAAAAGCAAGTGCAAAGCAAAGAGAAGGGCGTGCTGGGCAGTGCCAACCATGAATTTGTTATCATCTTTATTCAAAACTTTGAGCAACTTCATTACCTGATTTCCAGGTTCCTGAGATTAAGAGGATTCATATAGAGGAACTATGTCTTCAGGTGGTTCATTATTCTTCCTCGTCATTTGGGAATATGATTTTTGTATTGGAAATACTTTGCATGATGATTAGGTGAAGTAACTTTTACCAGTTCAAATAAAAAAAATGATTAGGTGAAATATACTGAGCTTCTTGTTGGTAGTTGAAAACATTGGCCAGAGATGGAAGGAGGTGAAGAA
Organism: Solanum verrucosum; assembly: GCF_900185275.1. NCBI lineage: Eukaryota > Viridiplantae > Streptophyta > Magnoliopsida > Solanales > Solanaceae > Solanum > Solanum verrucosum. The sequence continues at coordinate 1,093,695 of NW_026020177.1, forward strand.
ACTTGTAATAATGAAAATAAAAATTAATTCAGTAGGCTTTTGAAAATTATTCTAGTTTTGTTCACAACAAATCTACTTACAGTGAATATGAACTATTTAACAAAACAGTTTGTTGTATAGTAGTTTGAATACCTTTTCTTTGGCAGGTCAAGCTTCTTAACCCTGATTACAAGATAGAAGAATTCCTGCAGAAGACACTTGATCCTCCGGTTTATGAGACCATACGTAATGCAATCATTGTTCTTCAAGATATTGGGGCTTGTCATTTGATGGGAAACTTACAGAGTTTGGAGAAAGGCTAGGATCTTTTCCAGTTCATCTGCTTACAAGCAAGATGCTTTTAATTTCCATCTTGTTGAACTACCTTGACCCAACATTGACTATGGCTTGCGCTTTTGACTATAGATCCATTTACCCTACCCATGTTGCCAAATGAGAAGAAGAGAGCTACAACTGCAAAAGCTGAGTTACGCTCATGGTATGGTGGAAGAAGTGATCAATTAGCAGTTGTGGCTGCGTTCAAGGGCTGAAAAAGTGTGAAAGAAACTGGTCAAGAATCGAAGTTTTGTTCCAAGTACTTTGTATCTTCAGGCACTATGCATATGCTATCAGGAATGCGTAAACAACTTGCATCTAAACTATTAAGGAATGGGTTTATTCCTGGAGATGGATCTTCCTGTAACCTTAACGCATGGGATCCAGGCATACTATATGTTGTTCTTGTTGCTGGTTTGTACCCTATGGTTGGAAGATTGCTCCCGCGTCTGAAAAGTAATAAAAAGGTTGTTATTGAGACTGCAGGTGGTGATAAAGTTTGATTAAGCCCTCATTCAACTAACTTCAAGCTTTCATTCCAAAAATTCTATGAGCAATCATTAATTGCATATGATGAGATAACTCGTGGTGATGGAGGTCTGCTTATAAGGAATTGTAGTGTCTTTGGGCCACTCCCACTGTTGTTGTTGGCAACAGAGATTGTAGTGGCTCCTGGAAATGAAGATGATGATGATGGCAATGATGATGATGAAAGTAATTATGAAGATGTTGATGAGGACAATGGCGAGGAAGGTAATATTAAAGTAGATCTGTCAGAAGTCCATCAAACAGAGAAAATTATTTCTTCTCCTGATAATACAGTTAAGGTTATTGTTGATAGATGGATTCGTTTTGAGTTAACAACTCTGGACGTCGCTCAAATTTACTGCCTGAGAGAGAGATTAGCTGTAGTAATTTTATTCAAGGTAGTTTTTTTGTTCTGCATTGTTTTAAAGAGAGAATCTCCTTACACCTCCCCTCCACTCCCCAAGCAAAGTGAGAAGAACAGATAGAAAAACAACACAAAGTAATTAGGATATCATTCTGTTGCTATGTCAAGATAGTTATTGACATATGTGGCTTTTGGTTGATCTAATGTGTAAGTGAATGTTATTACAGGTCACACATCCTGTAAAAGTTCTTCCTTTAGTTAAATGAATAGTGAGATAGTCGTTTCTAGTTCTGCTTTACATGAAAGTACATGGTCATTTATCTTTGATAAACATCTTTACTTTGTAATAGTAAGAACAAATTGATGCCTAGAGCATAGTTATTCTTTCAAATAATTTTATATAGAACAAATTGATGCCCAAAGCATGACTACTCTTCCAAACTATTTAATACATCTAAAACAAGTTTTTGACAAACAAAACTTGATTTTCTTATTTTGATTCTTATACTTTCTTATGTGCTGAAGAAGAAAAAGTTTGACAACAAGGCACATTTAGATCGAAGGGAGATGGGTTTTTAGGCAAGGAATTTTTCACATATACAAACCCTTCAAATATATATTTTGCAATTTTACACGATACATATTGGAATATCAATTTTCACTTCAGCTCTTTCTAACATTTGAATTGTTAATTTGAATATTTGTAGACAAGTTCTCACCAGGTTTGAGCATCTTTTATTTAAGGTCACATGATATCTATTAGGTGGTTAAGTTGTACAATAAAATTGATGTAGCGATTAGAAAAAGAAGTCTGAGTTGGTCCAACTAACAAGTTTGAGAAATTTGGAAAATTTACAGGGAAAAACGAAAGAAACACCATTACTTAGTTTGTACCACTTGTGCATAGAATTTTTGAAAATCTGTATTTTCCCGTCCTTAACATTTCATATGTATGCTTATTACTCGCGTAAATCATATCATTATCGTATAATTTTATGCAATTTTAGCTTTATGTTTTTACATGTACTATTTTGTCGCTCTTATTTATTTCTTAGTAGTTGTGCTTACTCCTTCATCACCAAATGACTATCCAAACATTCAGCACATGAAAATATACAAGGAAACAGGTGTTGTATCTGAATCTTCAGAAAATTGGATTGTCCACGCCTTTCAAAGAGTCGTAAAGGTCAGTCTACTTATAATTGTAGAATTAATGACTATACTTCTAACATTAAGATTTTAATGAACTCTTAATGGAGAAAGCTATTGATTCAGACGAACGTAGAGTAAATAATATTTAAGAGATTGGCCTTGGTTGTATGAAATGCATAAAATCAAAAGTTAGGTGATATCACCAATTGATGTTTATAGAATTGAAAAGAAAAGGATGTCAATTGACATAGTTTCCATTATGTTACATTAGAGTAAGGTCTATTTGTGGAGTTGCTTTTTTTTTTCCTATTAATATATGATTTGTCTTGGTTTTTATGTAATTTTTTATTTTTATTTTTGTGGTTATTCACCTGAAATGTAATCTTGGTTTGTATATATTTTTTTAAAATTATTTTATTTGGTTTATCAATTAATTAAATAAAAAGGGGCAGAAAATCAGAAGAGATTAATACAACATCACTGGTGTAGATGATTGTGCTAATTATACTTCGAACCTTTGTTGATAGCTTCTGATTGATTTACTCGGGGTTGAAAATTAAGCCATCCACACCAGCGAAAGGGTTATAAAAGGTCAGTCTACTTAGGTACCTGCAATTGAGCTTAGATGAGATTATAATAATGTAACTTATTATATTCTCTTTTCATACATATTTACCCTTTGTATTGTCTATTATTGCAGGAGATATCTTCCTTACTTTTGTGCTTTTTGGTGCCTGCAAAGGAAGCTTTTGAAATTATCATCGGTTATCTATTATTGCAGTAAGTTCTTTCTTACTTTTGTGCTTTTTGGTGAATGCAAAGGAAGCTTTTTGAAATTATCAGTTGGTACAACTATGCTCAATAGAGGAGACCCATCATAAGGAACTAACAAAGATGTTATCCAGATTTTTGCTGCTTGATTTAACCCAGGTTAGTTGTTCGAACTCTTCAAGTTGATAATTCAGAAGACCTAACCAAACTCTTGGTCAAAGAACTTAGCAGTAAACATGAGGTATTGATGGAGGGTAAAAATTTTTGGGATGACTTTGCTAACTCTATAATTTGCATTAAATAAGAATTTTAGAGGCCTGAAGCCTATTGCATTCAAATATAAGATTTAAAAATTTGAGGGAGAAGGAACATCAAAGACAAACGAAACTGCATGTGGCAAAATTTTCAATTCCTCCTTTTGTCTTTTGTCTTTTCTCTTTCAAGCCTATTTCTTCATCTTTTTTACCATTTTGAATGGTTCCAGAAAATAATCTTGCTTTAGATGTATGCTTTCCATTTATTTGTTATCTATTAGTCTCTGTTATTAATTAATCTAAACGTCTTTGTTATTAAATATTGATTTACAAATGTACATTTAGTAGCTATGAAGATCCTCTCTTGGGGGTCATAGACACTTTTAGCTTCTCCTTTTCATTTCATTATCACTTTCTCTCGGTCTTCTTTCATTTCTTTTCAAATTTGTAATATTTTTAGTGTTGAAGTGGTTTCTATAAATTGCTATTTTTTCTCTGTGTTCTTCTCCAATCTTAACTAGTTTAGATTCTATACACATTGATTCAGAGTTTCTGCGTTATTTACTCATCACAATGTAGGGATGTATAGCTTGAAAAATTGATATTTAGGAACTTCTCTAACATTGTGAAAACATTAGTTGATACCTCTTCTTAGATACTTGATTGGATGAACTATTTCAGTAGAATCGATAACTATTATTTTGTGTATTCATTTTCTACATTTTCCTTGTTGTATTCCATAATTATAGATTTAAATGTCGACTACACAAGAAAATTAATTGATGAATACAATAGTGTTTGCCAATTAGGTGCTCCATGTATTAGTCTTATTCTTGGCAGTAGTGTTTTGCAAGTTAGTTTGTATAGTATGGAATATGGACTTGATACTAAATTATGTTCTCTATCTGGTGTAAATAATTTCATGTAGAAGATAATTTTGGTTCTTCTTATTGTTGTATGTATTAGTTACTAATTAAATGTTTGCCTGTTGTGCACGACACTTTGATCTTGGAGCTGAATATGGAAGTGGAAGTGAGAGAGATTTGGGTTGTCAAGGGTCTCATGTCTTGGTGAATTTTTGAACATTGCTTTTAAAATTTTTGTACATTTCTTTCAGGTTCTTCTCTGTGCATATTAAATGAAAAAAACGGTAAGAAAGTGAGAGTTGTAATTGCTAAAAACATTGAGAAGATTCATTAGCAAAGGCGAAATGGGAATTATGCCCCTATATTTCATGGTTGATGAGGAAACAGAAATCATGAAAATTGTTAAAATTGAATTTATCCTTTATTCATCTATGGAGTCAATCCATTTCTCACCTTTATATGTATGGGAGTTTAGTACTTCTTTTTTCAAGTGTGATAGTCTTTCATTTGGTGAAGATTTCAGGGTATTTTAGCAACAAACTTTTTCTTTTTAATAAGCATATTTTAAAAAATTACACGTCAAGTTGCGCTACAATTCATCCAATTAAATTGGAAAAATAGTATTCTCTTAGCTTCTCATATCATATGTACATTTGACCTAAGATACCATTACTTCTGACATAGATGCAATTAAATCTTATCAAAATTATAGACAAATCAAAGTTTGATTTTCCTTTTAGTCGTTTCATAATTTCAAGGACACACCAAATAACGTGTTGAGCCCGTGCTAGCACGGGCCATGCCCATCTAGTATATATATATATATATATATATATATATATATATATATAATGAACCTTGTATTTCCGATGTGGCAACTTAAAGAGTGTGCATGAAAGAGAAGAAGCACGTGTGGATTGTGAAAACCATGAGTTTACCTCATGTCATTCCATTCCTTCAACAATTTGTGGACTTCAATTCATTTTGCAAAAAGTAAATCTCAAAAATTAAAGTAAAAAGATTCAATGCTATAAGTAAAATAGATTCACCAATAAAGATGATAAATAGCTCTCAATGGAATTAATGGGTCGATATTTTCTACCAGTGCCACTTTCAATGCTATAAATAATAGGACAAGAGGAGCATAGATAGTATATATCAACATCCCTCATCACTAGCTAATTACAACTAGGGTTTAATTTCCAAAAATTCTCACTCTTTCAAGTTTTGAATCTTGTTCTTGAAAAAAAATGGTGATTGTAACCGGAAACACATCACCTTTTCGTCCTTATGAGATAGAAGCAAGGCTTGTAATTAGCTTTTTTTTGAATAGAGAGTTTGATAATGATGATGACGACGATGATGATGGAGCAAAAGTAGCACCTGTAACATAATATGGTTTGGCATTATATGTGTGTTTTCTTTCGAAAACATGAAGCTCATATATATAATATGGTTTGTGAGGGAGAAATTGGTGTTTAATTTTCTCCTTAGAATAAATAGGAAACTAAACCCTAGCTAAATATATGAGAATTTGTCTTCTTTTATTAGCCAAAAAAAATATATAGTCTTCTTCCCCCCCCCCCCCCCCTCCTTATATTAGCATAAGCACTTTTTCTTATTATTAATTGAAGCAATTATATATTTAGAATTAAAAAGATGTCATGTCAAAATTGAACCATTTTCCATTACACATCATCCTTAATAATAATGGTTGAATTTTGAGCATGGAAAATTGCTTCATATATTCCAAGAACTGAGGAACTTCAAACATCAAATTTAATCTCATATTTCAGAAATGAAGCTACATTTATGGACTACTTTAGATTCTCCTATTTTTATTTCCTTCCTTACATATCCATTTGAAGATAAACCCAAAAATAAAAGAAAATAAAAAATCCCGAAAAAAACAAGAGAGTATTAAATGGTAATGAATCTATCTGAAGATGTAATTTTCAAGATTTTGACAAGATTACCTGTAACTTCTTTGATAAGGTTCAAATTTGTTTGCAAATTCTGGTATTCTATCATCAAGAACCCTAATTTCATCTCAAAACATTTGCATAACCTAAATAACAAACAAAATCATCTCCATTTGCTAATTAGTCGTCGCGGAAACATTACAAATAAAATGATCCTCTCATTGTCTCAAAATGACACATTTGATGTTTTCATCAATCAAGATTTTCCAGAATACTTCAAAGACAAATTTGGTCATGTAAGACTTGTTGCTCGTCATCGGTCTCAGCCTTAGAATTAGCAGTAGCAGGATCCTCCATAGTATCATCTCCGATGGCAGTCAGAGGCATATCAAAATTTGTCGGGACCTCTGCACGCGGAACATCAGGAAGTTTTGCTGACTCAAACAGTGAAGTGAAGTGAAATCTGTGGACTTAAGATAATCCACATCTTTCCTCAACTCAGAGACCTCGGCTTTCAAAGCCGTAGCCTCAGTAGTGACCCCTTGTCCTCTCTCACAAGTCTCTACTGGAGGGGTGTCAAAGCAGCTGAAATGGATCGCTCAATCATCTAGGGTACCCCGGCCTCTAGCTGGGAATCCCACACATCTGTAGAATGGACTAAGTGCCCCATTTTGAGGAGCATGGCCTGAGTGATCAAAGGCATCTAGGCATTGGTACTTGAAGTAGCTCTAGGAGGCTGGGAGGCAGTAGAAGAACCTGGGGTTTGAGAAGGAGTGGAAGTAGATGTACTTGAAGGCCTGGAGGCCGGAGTAGGCAAAGCTGCCTCTGCAGGTATAGAATCAACATCCACCTCGGGGGATGTATCCACTAGAGATGCTCTCCTCCTATCCGCCTTATCTCGTCTGTACTTGGCCTCGATGCACCGGATGTCAGTAGAGGATGTGGGTGTTACCTCAACATTCCTCTTCTCGTTAAGAAGAATTCCAGCCCACCGACACAACTCTGTAATGAGCACATGGAATGAAAGGGATGTCAGACGCTGTTTGGCCCTCATGGCTATCTCATATTCTATAATTAACCCTAATTTTAGCCTCTTCCTGGATATGATCGATCCAAGATAGGCCACCTTTAGGTGGTAGATAATGGACTCATTCTGTGAGGGCATCATAGAGCTACTGATGAACCCAAACCAATACCGAGCTACTATATTTAAGTCCTTCTTCTCAATAGGGGCTCCGACCTCAATCTACCTCGAGGTGGTGTCAAAAATGAGGAGAGCTAGCCATCCCTTTAGGTCATCTAGAGTCTGTGTTGTGGTCATTCTCTGGTAATCATGCTTAAAACCTATAGCCCTGTCAAGTGCAACTATGATATCATCGCTGCTGCATCTCACTGTCCTCCCTCATACCATCATAGACGCCACCGGTCTGAAGGCATTGACCTTCTTCTTCCCTGGGGTACTAAATTACCATATGCCGTGTAGAACTCTCTGACCCAGGTGGGAATGTATGGACCACGAGGCATGGTGAATACTTCAAATCTATGGAATCAGAGAGTGTCCTACACCAAAGGGTACCTGTCCACCACACCATCCGTGGACAGTCTCTTCTCCTCCAGGATGGACCTCAATCCCTCAGCCTTTAACCGGTTGAGTAACCGGGGAGGAGGACCCTGAACTAGTAGTGCTGAAACTACCGTCTGTGCTAGAGCTGGCATTGTATCAGCAGTAGGAGGGGTAGACTCTGGGATCCTAGACGGATCTTGGCAAGCCCTTGCACGTATCTTTTCTAGCTAGGTTTGTAGTGGTTGGTCATCATCAGGCACAGATAATGAGTCCTAAGAATCAAAAGTTTCCCCATCACTGCCAGAGTTGTGCTCCGGTCTCTCACCTACGGGAGATTTGCCCTTGCCCTTGCCTCCGTTCGGAGGTTCTTTCTTTGCCCTTTTTGTTGGAAGCAGTTGCTCCCTCATTTAATACAATTCCCTGTGCTTGTGTGTGGGGTGACATACCACTTTCATCCCAATTGGTCCTAGCCATATATGCAAAACACATCGAAAAAAGTTAGAAATAGTTCAAGAAAACTTGCAAAATTCAAGTTTCAGAAAGATTCGACGAAACAGTTGGCGAGTCACCGATTCACTTTCGCGAGCCAAATCGGGCTCGCCAAAAGGACCAGCCTGAAAAATATCCAGAAATAAGGCAGGTCAGCGATGTTTAGGGGCCTTCGGTGAATCACCGGCCCCACACGGCGAGCTCAGACTAGCCCGCTGAATATTACATTGTGTTTTAGGGGTTAGGGACGTAGAAAGGGTGATCAAAGGAACCTTTCGATGAGTCACCGAGTGAACTCGGCGAGCTCTCCTACCGAAAGTTACAGACTCAAATTAGCCAAATCAAGAAATTAAGGGCGATCAAAGGGTGAAGTCGACGAACCACTGAACCATTCGCCAAGCTCGACCCAGCTCACCAAATTGCCCAACATGCCAAATTTCTACCCCGTTTCCCAAAATCAAGCCCGCAGCCCCTGAAATAAAAATCAAACATACACACTATTCAATTCACACAGGACCCATAAGACCCTTGCCTCCGGAATACTCAAACTTCCTCGATTTGGCTAAAAGGCTATTTGATGACTTTTTCCCTTAAGAATGACGTCAACCACTCCATCATTGGGAAAATTACGTCATTTGGCTCAATTAGGGGTTACTCAGACTTCACCCAACTAGACCCAACATAAAATAACCATAACCAACAATTTAGAATCAATTTTAACGCTTTAAACATAGGGATTCATCATTTTAAGCAATTAGGCACAACTTTGAAACACAAAATAAGTAAACTAACACATAAAACACGATTTACCCACATACCTAACACAAAACAATACTTGTTTATCGAAGGCATTCGAGTTCAACCACTAATCGAAAGTTTGGGGTTCGGAAAACCAACCTGAGTACCGAATAGAGAAATTGATAAGCTAGGCGCCAAATAATCCTAATCTGAGCACGAGATCAAACACACAAACGAAGAAAAAGATCAAAATACGGTAAATCTAAAGCGCGGGTGAGAGTTTACGAGGTTAGAAATTAGAGAATATGAAAGATTTTGAAATTTTAAATCGTTTGGCCTTTTAAAATCTTTAAGTTCGCGCCCCTTTCGGTGGTATTATTCGACCACGCTGAACCACTTGGTGATGCACCGAGTAGTGACTTACCTCGCTAGGTTTTACAGGACCTCCAGTCAACCTGGGAGTCCAAACGGCAGACAAAATCGGGCTCACCAACCTGTTCGGTGAGTCCTCGATTCAACAACAGGCCCGTCGAGTTTTACTGACTTCCACTTCATGTTTTTATGAGTCCAATGGTGGTCCCAGTTGGGCTTGCCGACTTCTTTGGTGAGTCACTGACTGGACTCTTGGCTCACAAACCACCTTTTTTTCAAACACATTCCACTTTTCAACCTACACAATCAACACCCGTTATTCAAAATCAAACTCAAAGCATTTGAAACTTGGGTTGCCTCTCAAGAAGCACCCTAGTTAACGTCGTGTCACGACGGAAGTACCAAATCAAGCTTCATTTTTAGGGTTTGCTATAGTACACTAGGCAACCCCCCTTGTTGCCTTGGGTTGAAATGTGAAGAAATCTGACCCATTTGGGTCTCCAGCTGCTTGATAGTGACTGAGTGAGAGATCACCATCTGGTTGAGAGTCAAAACATCCTCTTTCATTTCTTTGAAAACTTTATCGGACCCTTCAGCCTTGTTGAGAATGCATGAGAGCATGTATTCTATACGACCACCCTCAGAATCTTTGGGATTTTGATGCTTATGGGGAGGAACATACCTATCCTTCTCCCCTTCTCTTTCCTTCCAAGTGGCGTTACGATCACGCTTATATCCGTCACGGTTTCTCCAGCCTTCATCTCTATTCCAACCCTGATTTCCACCCGGTCTTGGGTAGTTAGCACAATAACCTCATCTTTGGTTGGCAAGGAAGTTCACTTCCTCATTGTACAACACTTCAAATTTGGCTTCATCGGGGTTCATCCACTAACACCCACAACATTAACACTCTTAGTACCAACACCCATGACATTTTTATCTATGATGTCTAACTGGGTCATCATCCTTGTCATGTTTTGGTCTCTCTCTTGATCTTTTTCAATCTGCTCCGTTCTCATTCTAAAGTTGAGAGGAGAGACTTGGTCTTCACGAGTATACTATGCCCTATTGATCTTGTTCATGCAATCAAGGAGTTGGGAAACTACTTCATAGGGTTGTTGCATTATACCACTAGGAACAAGTTGATCAGCAACTCCTTTGTTCACCGATTCAAGACTCCTATAAAAGTGTTGCAGTAGCAGGTTGTTAGGCAATCGATGAACTGGGCATTGCAGCAATAACTTCTTAAACCTCAGTATAAAACCCAACTAAATGAGTTGAGGTCGAACCCCACAGGGAGCCATACATGTTTTAAATTCAAATAGGAAGTGCAAATGTGGTCCAATGAGCCATAGGAGTAACATTTATCAAAAAAGACATTAATCAAGTAAAAGGGGTGACACAAATGTCAGATGGGGTTTTTGGTTTTAATTATCAACTACAAACAGTCACAAAAACTTTGAAATAACAATAGGGAGAAGGATTCTCGGGATGTGATCGATTATAGGAAAATATAGATATATGGGTAATTGGAACTACTAGTAAATAGCTAAATATCAGTGAGTAGGCTTGACTATAAGGGAGATAGCTTTCTCTCGAACAACTACCCCGAATCAGATGATTTTTTTGAGCATCAACAAGCATGACAATGAAGATCAACCCACACCTTAATTCATCCACTCTTTCGAGCTAGATTGGTAGGATTGGGTTTAGGATTTACTCTCTCGAGCTAGATTGGTAGGATTGGGTTTAGGATTCACTCTCTCGATCTAAACCCAAATCAACCCAATACCTACAAATCGTTAATCAATAATCTTAGTTCTAAAACCTCTCTCTTGAGCAAGCCAAGAACACAAATATAGAACTGCATTTGCAACTACAATTCATAAATTAAACCACAATTAATGATTAAACTCACTTCAATATAGCATTTAAACTGGTAATTAACAATATCCATAAACTAATTCAACCCATAATCACATGATCACACCCCAAGAATTGGGGTTTTAGCCAAACATCATAAAAAGGTAAAAACAATTACTGAATCGATTATCCATCAACTGGGTAAGAGTGATTTAGTCTTTACAATGCTTCAATTTGTAGATATTAGAAACCCATTTCTAAAGTCTCCAAATTGAACTTCTAAAATTCTTCAAAACTATGGGCGATCTCTTTTTGCTTCACAGAACTACTCGACGATTCACCGATTGCTCCTTTTTGTCGCCGACTTGGTTTCTTCCCTCAGGGCTGGCGCACTGTAACTTTAGGCGGTCAAGCTATTCACTCGGTGATTCGCCAAATGCTCTAGGTGATCACCAGGCTTGCCTTTCTTCAATTCTTTAGTTTGTTTTGTTCCTTTTTGCCTATTAGCGTCCTTGCTTTGTTCCTCAATCCATATACCTGAAAATCAAGGATTTAACATCAGTTTATGGCATAAATTAAGCATTTGAGGACACTAAATCTTTATAAACAAATTCCCAAATGAGTCCAAATCTCAGACTCATCATTGTGAAATTACTTTACCCACCTAATCTACCTCATGAATGTTTGAATGTATGAAGTGATAGAATCACTTGATTTATGATGATATCCGTGTCTAATGTAGAATTCTAGATATGATGATTAAAGGAAAGTTTTGAAACCTCAAGGAGATAAAGTATGAGATTCATGCATGTTTTCTGAAATCTATGTATATGCTTAAGAATACTTTGAGAGTAAAGTGTCTACGGTTATGATATGTTGTTGTGGTGTGAAAGTATATTCTCACACACACTTATGCATGAATATGATATGATATGAAAAGTTCTCTCACATTGAGTGATTCTAGGTTAAAAGGTTTGCTCACCTAAAATGAATCTAAGTCCAAGGACTATGAAATGTGATGAGGCTTGTGGTGATTCCTCCAAAGACCTTTATATGAGAAGGATGTGAGGAGAGCTCCCATATTCCTAAGTTAGTAACAAGAGGTGTTTACCGATGACATGATATAAGAAATGTGTGGTGAATACCCTTAATGTATAACTTCTATAGTAAGGCAAGAAGTGAATATCCATTAGCCTTTATGTTGATCATGGAGGCGAATACCTATGATCCTCATGTAAATGATGTGGAGGCGAATACCTATATCATATAATGGTGGGGCATGTAGGCGAATACCTATGTTTCCCTAAAATAGTTATAGAGGTGAACCTATGACTATACATGTATAGTAAGAGGTGAATACCCATTTGGCCTTTATGATAGACATAGAGAGGTGAATAACCATTGGCCTTTATGATATGCATAGGGAGGTGAGTTCCCATGTCTTCAAAATAAGTAATATTCATATGAGCTATGAAATATGATAATGACTAGTTTGGATTGTAGCTTGAAAGCCCCTTCCAATAGATGTATGACTTGAGGTGATTCCCCTTGTCTATGATAAATAAGTTAACTATGAGAATAAGAGATGATAAATATGAATGAGGGCGTAAAATGTCTAGCTTAGCATGGGTGGGATTATGGGGTCTTATTCATGCATTGTACAAGCTTGCCTTGAGGTGACTTATGAAGTATTTCTCTTATATGTTGGACTAAAGGTGAAGGTTCCCTTGTCTATGAGAAGTAAGCTAAGGATGAGATCCAAAGATGGTAAGTATGATTATGATAACCTAAAAGTGGTACTTAGTGTGGGTGGGATTATGGGATCTCATCCATGCATTGCACAAGTATGCTTTGAGGTTACTTGAGAAGTAATTCTCTTAAGTTATTAACATCTTAGAATTTACTATGCTTATGAACATGATGTATTTCCTTTGTTTATGAATCATGCCTTATGTTGACTAATGCTTATATTATGTTTATGTTGAAGATCATGCTTTCTAATATGTTGTTATGCTCTTATGATGTTATGCTAGCTATCATATTTAGTACTTTTGTGCTAACACATACTCTTGCCTACATTCTCATCAAATGTAGGGTTTGACGACTTTGAATTCCATTCTTGTGGCTAGGTTTCTAGAAGATCAATGAGTTGAAGACTTGGTGAGTCCTCATAGCATCGAGGATTTGATCACCCTTCCTTTATGTCTTTCTTTCATGTTTTAGACTATTATATGGGTTGTGTCCCAAAGATGTTCATGTTCTAGATGGTTTGAGACAAGTGTAATAAGACTTCCGATTTGCTTTTAAAAAAGACGTTGATTGTATGGAAAATGTTTTAAAATTTCTGCACTTTTCTATTATCTTATTTTATGATATGCTAAGTGGATTACATGGAGTCCTTTGGGTTTCTATGTGCCATGTTACTTCTAGGGTGTACCCCTGGGTCGTGCACATCGACTCGCTGAACAGGTCGGTGAGCCCGACTTTTCCTGTTGTTTGAACCCCTTAATTGCTGGGAGTTCTGTAAAACTCAGCGAGCAAAAATACCACTCAGTGCACCGCCAAGTGGGTCGACGGACCTGACTTACCTCACCGACTGGCTTGCGAACTGAAGAGTTTTAAAAGGGCCAAACTATTTTAATTTAAAAAAATCCTTAACTTTCTCACTTCTTCAACTCCCATACTTTCACATCGATATTAAATTGTTCATATTCTTGCATTTTACTCTTGTTTCGTTTGGAATATTTGCTCGGGATAATTTTGGAATTACTTTGCTTTTTAGCATTTCAAATCTTTTTCGGTATACATGTTGATTTTCCAAACCCCGAACTTAATTGTTGGTTGAAATCAAATATAAATTGATGTTTTATTGTTGATATCTGTGAGTAATGTCCTGTTGATCATCGCGTTGTATTTTGTTTGCCTAATCTTAGCTAACATTTTAATTAGTTGGCCTTAAATAATAATTTCCCATGTCATTGTTTGTTGAAAATGAGTTGAAATTGTTAGGTTGTGTTGGAAATGTCGTGGGTCTAGCGGGGTGAAGTCTGAGTAACCCCAAATTGTGCTAATTGTCAAATTTTACCCAATGATACAACGGTTGACGTCATTCTTAAGGCTAAAAGAAGTCAATTGGGTAATTTTGGCCAAATCGGGGAAGTCTGAGTACCTCGAGGGCATGGGTAGTTTGGGTCTTGCTTTAATTTCATAGTGTAAGTGTTTGATTTTTATTTCATGGTCTGCGGGCCTGATTTTGAAGCACGGGGTGAAAAATTGGCACGTTGGGCTATTTGGCGAGCTTGATCGAGTGTGCCGAAGGGTTCAACGGTTCGCCAGACGTCCCTTTGATCGCCTTTAATTTCTCTAAATTGTGAGTTTATGTTTTGTAACTTTCGGCGATATTCCTGAGCTCGCAGAGTTCACTTGGTGACTCGCCGAAAGTGCTTCTTGATCGCCTTTCTGCTCTCCTATTTCTTCAATTTGTTCTGTAATATTTGGCGAGCCATGTCCAGTCCGCTGAATTGTGTCAGTGATCCGCTGAATAGCCCTAGACATCACCAAACAATTTTGAATTTTTGAACTTTTTGTTCTGGAACTTTCAGCGAGCCCGACCTAGGTCGCCAAAGTGGTTTGTCGACTTGCTGATCGGTTAGGTGAGTCTTCCTGCAACAATTTTTCTGAAATTTTTCAAATGTTTTTTACATTGTTTTGCAGGCATGACTAGACCTAAGGTGTCTGGTAGAAAGATACCACCCCTGAAGCATGTACGTGGGATCACGATTAATGAGGATACAACTACGTCCCAGGCGAAGGCAACAAAACTACCTCTAAAGGAAGGTAAAGGCAAGGGCAATGCGCTCGTGGTTGTGACACCTTAGGAGGCTAGATTATATCGTAAGGGGGTATACGAGACACACCTCACAACATCTGACAGTGAGGGGGACTCTCAACATGACTCTCAGGATTTTATCTCCGAGCCTGAGGATGATCAGTTGCTACATGCTACGAGAGCAGAGTTACGATCCAAAGCAACGAATGATCCGTCTAGGATCCCAGTGCCTCCTCCTCCTCCTCCTCCAGCTACTGCCCCAACACATACAGTGGTCCTGGACCACCAGTACATGGTCCTCCTTATTGTTCACTTAATCAATTAAAGGCCGAGGGTTTGAGGACTATATTAGAGGAGAAGAGTTTGTTTACCAACGGTGTAGTGGACATATACCTAGAGGTGTGGAACACTATCAAGTTCCACAAGTTCGAGTTATTTACAAAACCCTGGGGGCCCTACATTCCCAATTGGGTCCGGGAGTTTTATGCAGCCTATGGTGAGCTAGTGCCGAAGGGGAAGAAGAAGGACAATGCCTTCAAACCGGTGGACTTTGTGATGGTTCGTGGCAAGAAAGTTAAATGTCGCTGCTCAAATATTAATGTTGTCCTGGGGTGCTCTTTGGACATTATGCATCAATACATCGACTTGGTCTAGAAGAAGACTTTGGAGGGCCTTAAGGGTTGGCTGGAACCCCTTATATATGATGCCGCCCTGAGGTGGATAGAGGTAGGTGCACTAATAGAGAAAAAGGACCTGAATGTTGCTGCCAGGTACTAGTTCGGGTTCATCAGTAGCACTATTATACCATCCCAAAACGGGTCCATCCTTAGACACCTGAAGGCAGCCTGTCTAGGGTTTATCATTACGCGCCAGAAGCTGAATTTGGGGTTGTTGATTGAGCAGGATATGGCCATGAGGGCCAAGCAGAGACAGACCTCGCTCCCATTCCCGATGCTGATCACAGAGTTGTGCAAATGGGCCCATGTTCCTAGAGATGATAAGACGGATGTGGAGGTGACACCCATCTCCTCTACTGAAATCTAGCGTATTGAGGCCGAGTATTTAGGGACAAGGCTGACAGGAGGAGGGCAACACTGGTGGATACTTCCCCGAAGGTTGATGATTACATGTTGCCGATAGAGGAAATTATGCCCCCTCAGGCTAGTGGGCCTTCATGTACTTTTGGACCTTCTGCTTCTGAGACCCCTAGTACATCTGCTGCACCCCCTCCCACTAAATCTTCTGCTTCTTCTTCCTCCCGACCCACTATCACCTAGGCTATGTTTTACAAAATGGGCCATTTTGCCCAATCTGTTGATGTGCTGCCTCTCGGGTAGAGGCCGCTATGCCTAGCACTACAACAAAAGAGACTTTTAGTGGCATTTAATTTTCCTTTTAGCGGCAATTTTTATTGCCAAAAATACCTTTAGTTTCATTTAATCTATTGCCATTGTATCCAGTGTCGCTAAAACCTTTAGTGGCATTTATTTAGAGTGCCGGTATAGACCTGTAAATTGCCTCTAAAAGTAAATACTTTTAGCAGCAATAACTATTGCCAGTAAAGCTTCCATATTTATAAATTATAATTGCCAATAAATGAGATCTATTTTAGTGGAAATTATAATTGACTATGAATTAACCTTAATTCATATGTATAACTAGAGAAATTAATACAAATATAGTAATAGAAGAATTACCAGACTCAAACCACGTCATTCATTTAAAATAAAGAACAATCAAACTTAATACATCCACTTTGTTGTCTTCTCGTGGTAAAAAAATATGAATTATCTATAAGATTGTGTTCAAGTTGTCAAAACAAATAAAAAAAATGTGTTCAACAATGAAAAAACAATAAACTTGAGACAGTGAAGGTATGACAACTTGGATCACGACCATATGTAATATCGAGATGATCTTTTGTAGAGCCAGCTTATATTGATATCCGAAGAGAAGCTTGTTGTGCTGCCAGAAATAAAGGAGAAAAATAAGTCAATCGAACAATCAAATTAGAAATCTACTAAAATAAACAGTATGAATAAAATACAGAGAGCATGAATGGTGAAGTTCTAAAGAGCAATAAGAGAAGTCTAGGAAGAAGTTGAATTCTTCCTCAGATTTTAAAGTAATTGTTCATCTAAATTCCCATCTAATGAAGGGTCAGGATAAAAAAAACAATCAAAGAAAGAACCATGAAGGAGGACTTACCAAAAGATAAAATAGTTGATATGCACTCATGTATGGTAAAAGAGATTACCATGCGACAAGAAAGAATTTGTTGCCACAAACGCTTTGAGCAGTGTTTATAGTGCTTGTTCATCACACTAGAGATTTGTCCCCTGTACCATTTGTACAAAGAGCTTTGTCCCCCGATATTCAATAATAATAGGTTCATCAATATGACATAGATTACTTATTCCCTCCATTTCAATTTGTTTGTGTTACTTTATCTTTTAGTCCGTTTTAAAAAGAATGTCTCTTCTTTTTGTGATGTTTGCTTTGCACCTAATGTGCGTTCAGAAAGTGCTTAAGAGGGCTATTAGGCCATAACTCTAGAAAAAAGCAGCGGACACTTAACATCAGAAAGAGCTTCTCATTCCTTCCCTCCACTTGGTGTTTGTCTCTGTTGAAGGCCATAAAACTAAGAACATAGGTACCAAATAAGTTAATTTTATATCCTACTATGAATTAGAGTTGAAGAGTTGAAAAAAAGAAGACTATATTAAGATTGATGTAAGGAAATCAAAAATATATTTTTTCCCTCGGTTTTGAATTTTCAGTAGCAAGGATTTTTTATTAACGTTTCAAGGACACTTCATCCAATTCTAAGTGTCAACAATCACTAGTCAGTATAAAACCCAACTAAATGAGTTGGGGTCGAATCCCACAGGGAGTGGTACGTGTTTCAGATTCAATTGGTAAGTATGAACATGTTCAAATCAGTCATAGGAATAAAAGTTATCGAATAAAGACATCATTCAAATTAAGGGGTGACACGAATGTCAAATGGAGGTTTTGGTTTTGATTAACAACTACAAACAGTCACAAATAATTAAAATTAACAATAATGAGACGATTTCTTGGGATGTGATCGATTATAGGCATTTATAGACGTATGGGCAATTGCAACTATTAGTAAGTAGCTAGATATTAGTGAGTAAGCTAGACTATAGGGGAGGTAAACTTTCTCTCAAACAATTTACCTCGAATCAAGTGATTTCTCTTGAACATCAACAAGCATGCAAAATAAGAGCAGCCCACACCTTAGTCCATTCACTCTTTAGAGCTGAATGTGTGGGATTGAGTTTAGGATTCAATCTCTCGAGCTAAACACAGGTCAACCCAATACCCACAAACCATCAACCAATAACTTTCGTTCTAAAATATCTCTCTCTCGCAAGCCAAGAAGACAAACCTGGAACTGCATTTGCAACTACAATTCCTAAATTAAACCACAATTAATGATTAAAATCACTTCTAAATAGCATTTAAACTAACAATTAGCAATACCCATAAGCTAAATCAACCCATAATCACATAATCACACCCGAATAATTGAGGTTTTAGCTAGACATCATAAAAAGGTAAAAACCATTACCAAATTGATTATCCATCAACTAGGTAATAGTAGATTTGTCCTTACAATGCTCCAATTCGAAGAATCTCAAATACCCACTTCCAATTTCTCAAAAGAGAAAAACTTCAATCCTTCAAAGCTAAGGAAAAACTAGAGAAAACTATCTCTAGGTGCTCAAAACTTAATAATAGATTGTTCTAAAGAGTATTTGATACTAAACTAAATGTTCAAAAACATATTTATAGTCACCAAAAATGTGTTGCGAAGAGTTACTCGGTGAAGTAAGTCGGGCACGTCGAACTACTCGGTGAGCCACCCTTTGGTGTGTCCCTCACCCCCGAATATCTGCCCTTCAGGCCCTCTATGGACAACAACTTCTCTTAGAGAATCGTCTTCAGTCCTTCGGACTTTAGCCTGTTGAGTATCCAAGGAGGAGGAACCTGAACTGATGGCTCTGAAACCACCATCTGTGCCGGAGCTAGAACTGTATCATAAGCAGGAGGGGTGGCCTCTGGGATCCTAAACGAATCCTGTCAAACTCTTGAATGAATCTCATCATACCGGGATTGCAGAGGTTGGTCATCCTCAGGCTCAGAGAATGCAACCTTGAAATCAAAGGACTCCCCCTCCCTGCCAGAGTTGTGCTCTGGTACCTCAGATGCGGGTGCTTTGCCCTTGGCTTTTCCTCCCTTGGGAGGTGCCGTCTTTCCCATTTTAGGAGGGTTAGCTACCCCTTCATTAATCACAATCCCCCGTTCTCTTTTCCAGGGTGGCATACCACTGTTTTCCAGGTTGGTTCTAGCCATATCTGCAGAGTACATTAAAATGAGTTAGAAACAGTTCAAGAAAACTGTAGATAAATAGGGTGCTGTAAAACTCCCCGAACCGATCGGCGAGTCGTCGAATCACTTTGGCGAGCCAGATCGGGCCCGCAAAATGGACTGGTTCAAAAATTTCACAGAAAAATGACAGGTCGGCGATACTCAGGGTTTTTCGGCGAATCACAGACATCTTTCGGCTAGCTCAGACTAGCCCGCTGAAAGTTACAGTGTATTTTAAGGGTTAGGGAAGTAGAAAGGGCGATCATAGGAGACTTTTAGCGAGTCACCAGTGAACTCGGCGAGCTCAGGCTTCTCGCCGAAAGTTACAGACTCAAATTCAATTCAAACACGAAATTAAAGGCGATCTGGGTGGACTATGGCGAACTGCCAAGTGGTTTGGCGAGCTCGACCCAGCTCGCCAAATTGCCCAACGTGCCATTTTTGTACCCTGACTTCCAAAATCAAGCCCGCAGCCCTTGAAAATAAAATCAAACATCACACATTCTCAATTTAGCCCAGCCCCATTAGACCCATGCAATCGGGGCACTTAGACTTCCCCTGGTTTGGCCAAAATTGGCTATTTGATGACTTTAGCCCTTAAGAATGACGTCAAACGCTCCATCATTGGGCAAAACACGTCATTTAGCACAATTTTGGTTACTCAGACTTCACCCGACTAGACCAAACAACAAAATACCACAACCTAACAATTTATGATCAATTTTAAAGCGTGCAATTTGGGAACTTAACAATTCAGGCAATTTAGGCATGATATCAAAACTAGAATAGGCAGACTAGCATACATTTACGATTTTAGAGAGGCCCAACACACATCAATAAGAATTACACAATTGCATATGAGTTCAACCGGTCTTTATGAGTTTAGGGTTTGGAAAACCAACCTTTTATGTCGAAATGTGATTTGTAATGCTATGTGGCAAAGAATTCCAACTTCGAACATAGAAAAAATGACCAAAATGTAGTAAAATGCAAGAATATAGGAAATATAGAGTGCGGGTGTGATTTTATGAAGTTAAAAAGTGGGGGAATGTGAAAGAGTTTGAAAATTTAAACCTTTGGCCTTTTAAAACTGTTCAGTTCGCACCTTTTCGGTGATATTTGTCACCTTCACCGAACCACTCGTCGACACACCAAGTAGTTACTTACCTCACCGAGTTTTACAGGACCTCCAGTTAACTTGGGGGTCCAAACGACAGACAATGTCGGGCTCGCCGACCTGTTTGGCGATTCGCCGACTTGTCCATGGGCTCGCTAAGTTTTACAGACTCTATCATTATAACTAAGCTAGACTTTAGTGGGGGTAAGTTTTCTCTCAAAAAACTTACCTAGAATCGACTCGATTCTCTTGAACACCGAGTTACAGCTATTAAGTACAACTTTTGCCTTAGCCCATTCACTCTCTCGAGCTGAATGTGTGGGAAAAGGCCTAGTATTCACTCTCTCGAGCTGAACCCACGACGACCCAATAACCACAGATTTAGTAGTTTTAGTTTTAAAACCTCTCTCTTGACCAGGCCAATAACACTAAGATGAAATCATATTTGCCACTACAATCTCATTAAGTTCAAACACAACTACTAAACGAAATCACCTTTAAACAGCAAATAGACTAACAATGAGCAATACCCAACAGTAAATTTAACCCATATTCACATAATCACACCCCAAGACTCATCAACACCCCCAACTTAAACGTTTGCTTATCCTTAAGTAAAACTCAAGTTCAGCAGTTCAAAAAGGATGTCTCAAACAGTGTCACACAAGACTCAATCATGAATACACACAAAAAGACTCAACTTACTCATGCAATGATCAAATGTGCACTCAAAGACTCAAGTTATGACACACCATTATCAAAGATTCTCAAGCTCACAATACTTGCTTCAAATGCTAGTTCAAGCTCAACAAAGGTATTCACATGCCCTCATACAAAAGAATGATTCCACTTTCACACACAATGGTTTAATTATTTAAAGTTTCGTAGTCAAATGCAACGCTCACATTCACAAAGAAGAACACTATTCATGCTTTCACCCATAGGTTTTCCTATATTTTTCAATTGACAATTGCTTCAGCTCACTCAAGATAAAAAAGGTCTTTTCAAGGCTTGTAATGGGGCTGAGTGCAAAAGTATGGTCATTTAGGCTTATAGGCTGGAAATCCTCATGAAATATGATGTAAACAACACCTTCTTTCCTTTTATTTATCAATTTCATTCAAGCTAAAAAATCACCTCTTATTCATCTTCCTTGATTCATTGGAAACCCCCATTTTTTTTGTATTTCCACAATTTTATTTCACTACTTTTTCTTTCTTTTTTTTTCTTTTTCAATCTCTTCTCTCTTTTTTTATATGGAGGGTTCCTTTTTTCTCGAAACATGGGCACAAGGGACTTCTTTGCATTTACTTGATTTGCCTTCTCTTTTCACCACAGCCTAACTTAGGCTTTTGGCTTAAGTTGGCTATTCAAACAAACCACAAATCTTGAGTATTATGGGTGATGGATAAGGAGAGGTTACAATGTCACCATGTTTCTTCCAAAAACAGGTCAAGGCTCAAAGGGTGCTCAAAAGAGGTTCACACACTCACAAGGTAAGCCACAGAAGAGGTATATTTTCTAATTGGTTCACACTTTTTAAAGTTGCCTAAGATCATCTCAAGAAATTACATCACTTAGTCAATAAGACCAACGGGGCAAATTCTAGGTGTCATCATGCATGGTTCACGGTAAGCTCATCATACAAGGCATTGACACCAAAGTAAAACAAGACTCTACACTTTCGCTACTGTGCAACGTTCATTACAAGAGACTCAATTCGATAATTGTCTAGTCAAAATGAGATGCAAAGAGTTCACATATTGTCTATGCAACTTCAATTGGCCTTGTTGTAGCAGCACATTTATTTATGTTCAATTATGAGCACTATTCGAGTCATCGGTATTGATCTAAACCGATACTCAAATTTGCAAGAGAACAACCATATTTAACACATACAAGAGGTGGCAAATTTTTTTCGGAAGGGTCAAAAATCATTTGTAATTAAAGCAAAAGGAGCCACAAGCTCAAACATCCACAAAAAGCAGTGTATAACACAATATTATGCATAATGACTCAAATATATAATCAAAACATCAGTCATGAATAACACACAAAGATGGGCCTCACCCCACCACAAATAAAAACATTTGTCCTCAAATGCAAACAAAATATAATATCCTCAAGTCAAAAGAAAAGTAAGACAGAGAGGGAGGTAAAGAGGTGATCCTGTCTATGCAGTCGCTCCATCTGTCTGGGCATCGGTTTCTAGTGCATCAATCTGCATTTGGGCATCGGTGCCCGGAGTCACCTCAGAGGTGCCAGCTCCACTAGAGACAACCAGAGGTGTATTTGCGAGGGAAGCCTGCAGAGCCGCATCTATCATGGCTGCTTCAGTCTCAGTCAAGTCCTCATCTGTAGCTCCCTCAGTCTCCTCAGGCATCTCCTCATCAGTCTCTACCTCTAACTCAGGATCGGTTGTCTGCTCTATTCTATCCTCATGTCCGGTGGTAGTCAGAGGCATCTCGGTCACATCTGGAATCTCTACTGTTCCAAAGACCATGGACATATCGGTGGATTTAAGGTAGTCCACATCTTTCCTCAGCTCAGCAATGGCCGCTTTTAAAGTCGTTACCTCCTCGGTGGCCCCTTGGCCACGCTTACACACACGCTATCCTTGCCGCAAGAGTATCAATGGCAACGTTCAATGGTGTCACAACATCAGTCAAGGCAGCCTGTATCATGCCAGGAATGGAGGTCTCAAGTTTGGTTGCCTGCCGATCCGCATAATAGGCAAGCTGTCCCATCCGAAGAAATGACGCCTGCGTAATTGGAGCCCGGGACATAGTAACAACAGCAGGTCTAGGAGGCAGTGCAACAACAGAAGGACCTGGAGTAGCAGAAGGAGTAGTAGTGGCAGTAGATGTATCTCAAGTCCCAGGGGCCTGAGTAGGGGAAGATGCCTCTGCAGTTATGGAGTCCGAGACCACAACTGGGGAAAGGTCCATCGTGGTTGTTTTTTGTATTTTCTCTGTCTGATCATTTAGATATTCAGCTTTGATCCTTTGGATATCAGTAAAGGATGTGGGAATCACTTCCACATTCTTATTTGCATCTCTAGGTACCCGAGCCCATTTGCACAACTCGGTGATTAATACCGGGAAGGGAAGTGAGGTCTTGCACTGCCTTGCACACATGAGCATCTCAGAAGCGATGGTGATCCCCAAATTTATCCTAGTTTCTTCTATGATGCAACCCAGACATGTTACTTTGGCAAGGCGAATGATCTACTCATTCTAGGATGGCATAATTGTGCTGCTGATAAAGCTAAACCAAAATCTTGCGACTATGTTCAGATCTTTCTTTTCAATCGAAGCCCCTTCCTCCAACCACTTCGGAGTACCATCTAAAATCAGTTGGGCTAACCACTTCTTCATCGTTTCTAGCTTTTTTGTTCTGATCAAGTGCTGGCAGTGATCATTAATACGTGTGGACATGCCCAAGACTGTGTTGATCGCATCACTATCACAATTAACGACTCTTAAAATGGTAGGATGAACTAGATCCTAATCGTGAGGGTTAACGTCAAGACACGTGTTAGACCTAGTAGTGTTGAAGGTCATTTATGGATTAGCATAGGGTTTCAAGGGTAAAGGCCAAGGCCAAGGGGGCAAAGCCTTAGCCAAGGGCCAAGACTGCCTAAACCTTTGCCAATACTGCCTCAGGACCATGGCCACTTTCATGGCTAGTGGCCTTGACCACGAACCGTGAAGTGGTCCGTGAAGATCACTTGGGCACTTTGGAGGCAAGGCTTAGAGGCCAAGCTACTGCCCCAAGTCCACGACCACTTTCACGGCCAGTGGTCTTAACCATGGACAGTGAACTGGTCCGTGAAGATGCCTTTGCATCTTGGGGCTTTGCAAGTCAAAAGGGAGTCACTGCCTAGGGACCACGGGAACCACCACGAGCTGTGGTCCCCCTTCATGAGCTATGAAGTTGGGCGTGGTCCCTGACGGGGCTGCCCCAACTAGGGAGTTTTAAGTAATTTTGTTTTAAGTTGTATTGATGTGGGGTCGTTTTAAATATATATATATATTTTAGTCTTTTAACACCTACCTTACCCCATTATTCAAAAGACCCAAATCAAAACCCCAAAGTTCTTCCTCTCTCAATATTTGTCTAACTCAAGGAAGAAGAATAAGTGGGAGCTAGGGTTGGATTCAAGGCGTTTTTTAATCAAATTTCTTGGGGAATCTTAGTAAAGGTATGGTGATCCTTCATCTAGGGTTAGCTTTCACCCTAGAGTCAATTTCAAAGAAGTTTTCAAAGTTTTCAAGTTCATGAAAAACTAAGGGTTTTACTCAATCTCATGGGTTCTTTCTTCAAATGATTTCAAATGGTTTTTAATGTCATATATTGATTGTATTGGTGTTTAATTGATGATTTATGATGGAAATACTCTATGAATCCATGATTCTTCTCAATTTCTAAATTGTGCCTTATGAAGTGGGTTTGTTGATTATGAATGAATGTTGATGGACTTATTCCTAGATTGATTTATATTATTGAATTGTATCATCATCTATGCCTAATTATGGTGAATTGTTGGTGAATTGAGGATTTGTGATCATAGCCTTGAAAGGGCAAGTTTGACCTAATTACTTGTTGAATTAGAATTGTGCTTGAATTGTTGATCCACTTGAATTGTGGAAGTGTTTACTTACTATGTATATTGTGATCATGGTCTTGAAGGCATAGTTTGAGGAATTTAAGTATTATCATGATGTTGTATATGTGAATGTGATGTGAAGGATTTGCATGTGATTTCAATGATAAAGTGATGATCATGTACATGATGTAATTCTGTTGTTGTTGATAGTATATTCTCAATTGACACTCAGGAATGATGATGATGGAATGTGAAGGATTTCTATAGTGAATGTTGAATCTAGAATTGGTAGGCTCATGCGCCTTTCCTTGTATAATGAATATGTCTTGACTTGATGAATATAAATCAATAGGCTATGGCATTCTTCTCATATATGAGAAATGAATGTGTCTTAACTTGATAGATAATAATTGATAGGCTTAAGGCATTCTTTTCATAAATGATCTAATGTAATAAAGACTCTAGAATCGATAGGCTAGTGGCATTCTTTTCTTAATGAGTTGATGTACCATGAATCGATAGGCTAGTGGCATTCCTTTCATGAGTAAAGAATGTTATGAGGGACCATGAATCGATAGGCTTATGGCATTCTTTTCATGGGGACTCTAGAGCTATCCTTGAATATACTATGGATCGATAGGCTTATAGCATTCCTTCCTTTTGTAATCATATATCATGGGTCGATAGGCCTATGGCATTCCTTCCTAATACACTAATGTAATGTGAATGAAATAATCTATGGGAATGTAGGCTAAGCACCGAGTGGATATGGTTAGATGGAAACTCTCCCAATGTTAGGTTAGAGTTCCAAGGAATATCTTCCTATCCCAGAACTATGTGCCCACATAGGATATTAGCTAGCGGATTCCATCCGAGCTAATGTTATCGTTCTACCTTAAGCAAGTGGAACACCTCTTTACGGTGTGGGGCTATAGGACACCGGATTCCATGTCTAGCTTGCATGGTCTATGTCAGTTAAACGCTTATTTCCATCATGTGAGATGTGCATTATGGTTTCTTGAGAGGTTCTATGAAGTGTAGGTGGTAGTATGGGATGCCATCTATACATTGCATGAGTAGGCTTTGATAGGGTCATAGTGAGTTCTCTAAGTCTTAATGACTAATGTATGAAAGTCCTCTAAATGAAGTAATTAAAGAATGTTGACTCCTAGATGCTTAATGTGATATACATACTATACTTGGGTTATATTATGAGTTTTTTTTTCCCTTGTCATGTCTTATGAAATGTTATGTCTCTTATGTGCAGATATTCTGTAAATGTGGAAATGAAGGAATGGTAAGTTCACTTTTGGTGACCTTAATGTGGTGCCTTGGTGTGGATGGTGGTATGTGACGCTATCCATGCATTGCACAAGGTATATGATGAAGGTTGCTTAAGGTGAAGGTAACGGGTTACATGATGATTTTGTCTAAATATGGTATTATGACGTGCATGATGATTATACTTAGTATTGTATGTCTCTTACGCTATTGTACATGATATTTCTAAAAAGTGGGATAATGCATGGTTTCCAACCAAAATGTCCCTTTTAAAGCATTTTTTGCATGGTCACATACTTAGAACATTTTTGTGTGCTAATCCATATTTCTCTTATTTTTACTACAAGTGTAGGTTCCGGCAAGTGATTTTCTTACTCTAGATTGAAGTGCTTGGGTTGCTATTCCTCCAAGATCAAGTGGTATGTCTTCATAGATCGAGGACAAGTGTTTAGAAGTTTCTCTTTATTTCATGTAATAGACATTTAGTAGTTTTTGATTGTAAGGGCCGTGTCCCTAACATGTTTGAGATTATGTCTAAGATGGCCATGTGAGACTTAGACTTCCGCTGTGTCTTTTGAAAGATTGTTAAATGAATGTTTTGAATCGTATGGTTTTAAATGAAAAGTTTTAATTCCGTACTATTTCTATCACTTATGTGATGAATGAATGCTATGAGGCTTGTATAAGACCCCTTCGGGGTCGAGTACGCCGTGTTACGACTAGGGGGTGCTCTCGGGTCGTGACAATCCTCCTGCCTCTGACAACCACGTAGTCAACCACTTTGAAAGTTGCTGCTTGCTACTTCCTCTGGGGTATCAATGCACTATATGCACTATAGAACTATCTGACCCCAGTTTGGAATATAAGGACCACGGGGCTTGGTGAAGATTTGGAACTTGTGGTATTTTAGGCATTCCATTATTTCCAGGTATCTGTCGATCACTCCATCCGTAGACAGACGTTTCTCCTCGAGGATCATCCTCAACCCTTCAGTTTTTAATTTATTCATTAACTTGGGAGGAGGGCCCTATATTGATGGTGCAAGCACCATTGCTTGCTCTGGAACAAGAGTAAGATGGGCAGCATGAATAGTCCGGATCCTTAAAAGGTCATTCAACTTTTTAGAGCGTAGTTCTGCCCAGCGTGCTTCTACAAGTTCATCATCCTCAGACTCCATAGTTTGCGATTCCTGATGCCCACCCTTACTTTCTAAGGTGGTAAGGTAAGTATCATAGATGCCGTCACTATCAGAGCCTACCTCAGGCGACGCAGGTGCTTTTCCTTTTCCACCAATAGTGGAAAGTTTATTAGCTTTGCCTTTGGATGCAGCTGCATCCTCATTCCGTGTGATCCCTTTTGCTTTCTCTTAGCGTGACATGTTTCTCCTAGCAACTTTAGACCTAGCCATGTCTGCAATCACAGTGGTAAAAGTTAGATATACTTTAATTAAATTCACAGGAACAACAATATGCAGACAGACTCACCGAACCAGTCGGCGAGTTTCCAATTAACTTTGATGAGCTAGACCGAGCTAGCCAAAAAGATGGCTTAGAATCTAGGCAGGTAGGCGATAGGAAGGGCCTTTCGGTGAGTCACCAACAACTTTTGGCAATCAAGAGGTAGTCTGCCGAAAGTTACAGTGAAATTTAAGCTACATGGGTGCAAACAAAGGGCGACAGAGAAAACTTCGGCGAGTCGCCGAATGCCCTTGGCGAACTCAGGTTTCTCGTCGAAAGTTACAGAACTTAACAACAAATGAAACATGAAATCAAAGGCGAGATGGGGCATTAGGCGAACCGCCGAGTAGTTTGGCGAGCTCGACCCAGTTCGCCAAAAGACCTAACGTGCCTATCTTCAAGCCAAATTCTCGAGGTCAACCCTGCAACCCCCGAAAAAAAATCAAACGGTGCACAACTCAAATTAAGACTAGACCCATGACACCCATCAACATGCAAGCAGAACCCCTAGAGTTTTAATTCATTTTATGACACAAAATTACGGGATTACAATCCTAAAGAAACTATAGGAAAGATTGTCGAATTAAAGTAGGCAATCAAGCATTCTACTTAAATCAAAGAGGTCCATCACACTTCAATTGGATAAAATCGATTGCATAGGAGAGCAAATACCAAAAGTAAATGCGGGGTTTGGAAAAACAACCTTTACTGCAGATTAAAACAAAACTGTAATGCTAGGTGGGAAAGTAATCCAATTCCGAGAACAAATCAATCCACCAAAATACTTATAGAATGCGGAAATATTGAAAATACTAAGCAGGTACAAGCTTGTGAAGATCGAAAGTGAGGGAAAGAAAATTTTTTGAATGCTTGCACCTTTGGCATTATAAGAACCGTCCAGATCTCGCTCATTCGGCGAAATTAGTCGAAATCGCTGAACTACTAGGCGACACGCCGAACGATCACTTACCTCGCCAAATTGTTTAGAACTTTCAGTTAAACTAAGAGTCCAACCGGTGGACTAGTTCACAATCACCTAACGGTTCGGCGGTTCGCCAATAATTTACTGATCACACTGAGTTTTAAAGACTCTAGGTTGAATTTTCCTGGAATCCAATGGCGGTCTAGGTCGGGATCGCAGACCTTTCCGGTGATTCGCCGACTAGACCTTTAGCTCGCCATTTCTTATATTTTTCAAATACTTTTCTCACTTTGTCCTGCATAATTAACACACCATTATTCTAAAATAAACATAAAGCTATAAAACCTTGGGTTGCCTCCCAAGAAGAGCCTTAGTTATAGTCGTGGCATGACTTCCCCACTTAGTCTTGATTCGTTGGGTAGAGACGAGACAACACATGACCCATTTGGTTCTCTAGAAGCTGAACATATATGAGATGGGAAACAATTATCTCATTCAACATTGATACGTTCTCTTTTATCTCAATTAACACCTTGTCGTGACCTTAGACTTTGTGGAGAATGAGCGAGAGTGTTTCTGCTATTTTCCCACCCTGGTTCACACTAGGCTTCACACGCTCATGAGGGGGAATATACCGGTCTTTATTTTTGTCCAGTGCTCCCAATTCCACGATATTCTTGGTCACTAGATCCAGTTGGGTCAACAATGTAGCCACAATATGGTTCTTCTCAGTCTCTTTGTTGGTCATGGCCAAGTTATCAAGGAGCTGGGCAGCTATTGCATAGGGCAGTCGTGAGAGACCCCTTGGAAATATTTGGTCAGTCATTCTTCTATTTTTCGGGACAAGACTATTGTAGAAGCAATCCAATAGCACGTTTTCTGAGATTCCATGAGTTGGGTGCTAGAGAAAGATTGACTTAAATTTCAGCCACAACTCACGGATTGACTCCCTCTCTGATTGTCTGAAACTTAGGATGCTATCCCTAAGAGACATCATTCTTAGAGGAGACAAATCCATTTGGTCACCATTGCTATTAGACATGTTCCACTGTCCTTCTCAAAACAAGCAAGCAAAACAAAACTAAAAATTGAGTTAGTAAAACTACAACTAACAAGAACGAAATCCAACTTAAATAAAAATTCTCAACTAACACCACTCCCCGGCAGCGGCGCCATTTTGATGTTTGACGTAATCAAAGACACAACTTCCAATTCAAGTGTCAACGATCGCGTGTAGTAATATAACCCAATCGAATGGGTTGGGGTCGAGTACCAAGGGACGGTTAGTAATCAAGAATTAAATAGAAAAGTAAAATTATGTTCTAGTCAATCATAGCTATAAATATTTACGAGTAAAATCATACTAAATCAAGAAGTGACACGAATGTCAATTATCAATGGCCGGTTTGTAATCAACTAATAAAACGAAATAGCAAAAATATAAAGATGCGAGATAGGGAGATGGGATTCTTGGGATGTGATAAGAATATGGGATAAAATAAACAACTGGGTAAATGCTATTGATAGTAGATTGCTGAACATTTGTAACTAAGCTAGACTCTAGTGGGGGTAAGTTTACTCTCGAACAACTTACCCCAAATCAACTCGGTTTCTCTCGAACACCGAGTTGCAACAATTAAGCACAACCTTCACCTTAGTCCATTCACTCTCTCGAGCTGAATGTGTGGGAAAAGGCCTAGGATTCACTCTCTCGAGCTGAACCCACGACGACCCAATAACCACAGGCTATCGATTTAGTAGTTTTAGTTTTAAAACCTCTATCTCGAGCATGCCAAAAACACTAAGATGAAATCGTATTTGTAACTACAATCTCATTAAGTTCAAACACAACTACTAAACAAAATCACATTTAAACAACAAATAGACTAACAATGAGCAATACCCAACAATAAATTTAATCCATATTCACATAATCACACCCCAAGAATTGGGGTTTTAGCTAGACATGATAAAGAGATATAAATCGATACCAAAAAGTGTTTCCATCAAATGGGTACGATAGAAAATGTCTTTAAACACGTCTAGGATGAAGATTCTTCAAGACCCACTTCCAATTTCTTGGAATTGTAAACCTTCAAATCTTCAACGCTCGAACAATGTCTCCAAAGAACTCTAAGAACTCAAACTTAAAATATTCTAAAAATCATTAAAAAATCGCTACAACTAGATACTAAGCAACAAAATTAAATGGGTATTTATAGTTTTCAAAAATTGGTGCTGTGAAGGACCACTCGGTGAAGTTAGTCGGGATCGCCGATGCACTCAGCGATCTGCCCTTTGGTCTGGTTCATCGCCTTTCAGCTTTTGCCTTCAGCATCTTCGCGTTTTGAATGATTGGGAGATACGGTGTTGCTTCATGGAACTGTTCGGCAACTCGTCGACTGCTCCCTTTCATCGCCAACTTGATCTTTTCCTTCAGGGTTCAGCACACTGGAACTTTGGGCGAGGTTACAGCCATTCGGTGACTCGCCTAATGTATTAGGCGATCCTCAGGCCTTCATTTCTTAATTCTTTCAGCCGCCTTGTCCCTTTTTGCTCCATAGTGTCCACACTTTGTCTCTAACTCCAAATACCTGAAACTCAAGGATTTGCATAAGTTTTTGAGACAAAATATGCATTTGGCGACACTAAATCTATCAAAATAAAGCCCTAAATGAGTCCAAATTGTGGACTCATCACACTGAATCGCGAAACTACTCGGAGATCCACTGACTGCTCACTTTGATTGCCAACTTGGTTCTTTCCACCAGGGCTTTGCACACTAGAACTTTAGGCGGTTTGTTGAGCTACTCGGTGACACACCGAGTGCTCTTGGAGATTCTCAGACTCGCCTTTCTTCATTTCTTCAGCTTGTTTGTTTCTCTTTTTGCCTATTAGTGTCCTTGCCTTGTTCCTTAATATATATACCTAAAAATCAAGGATTTAACATCAGTTATTGGCACAAAATAAGTATTT
This sequence comes from Solanum verrucosum, assembly GCF_900185275.1. NCBI lineage: Eukaryota > Viridiplantae > Streptophyta > Magnoliopsida > Solanales > Solanaceae > Solanum > Solanum verrucosum. Next base: position 1,125,482 of record NW_026020177.1, read on the forward strand.
GAGGACACTAAATCTACAAAAACAAAGCCCTAAATGAGTTCAAATCTCGGACTCATCAATTTTCTCCAGGATTCATAAAAAAGGAAAGCATTAAGCAAACAAGTAGTAAAGAAATTGAAAATTTTTCGATAGAGACATTCACATTCAATGCCTACAAATAGTTAGTTATTATTATTTTTTCCTTTGTGTGAATTAAAGCTCAAATTATATCAGTCAATGTGGCCTTATGTTTTCTTTTTGCCAACTTTTCATTGTCTGATAGAAATGAATTCCTATATCTTCCAGGTGCACTACACTACACTTGTATCATTCAATTATCAAATTCTTTCAAAAAGAAATGTTTTTGTAAGATTGACAAGCTAAACACACTAGTGCAAAATCACAAAATAAACTCTTTTTTACCATAGGCTGGATGCAGAAGCCATGACTGATGTTACTCGACTTAGTGCAGTCAAGCTTCTACCTGGAAATATATACTCTTTCATGAAGTCTGAGCTTTGTATGCGTTCAACATACCTCACGTCTCCCTCGATAGAGACATTCACATTCAATGCCTACAAATAGTTAGTTATTATTATTTTTTCCTTTGTGTGAATTAAAGCTCAAATTATATCAGTCAATGTGGCCTTACGTTTTCTTTTTGCCAACTTTTCATTGTCTGATAGAAATGAATTCCTATATCTTCCAGGTGCACTACACTACACTTGTATCATTCAATTATCAAATTCTTTCAAAAAGAAATGTTTTTGTAAGATTGACAAGCTAAACACACTAGTGCAAAATCACAAAATAAACTCTTTTTTACCATAGGCTGGATGCAGAAGCCATGACTGATGTTACTCGACTTAGTGCAGTCAAGCTTCTACCTGGAAATATATACTCTTTCATGAAGTCTGAGCTTTGTATGCGTTCAACATACCTCACGTCTCCCATTGAACTAAATTGAGGAAAGAAAACACTTGTGATTCAAGAGAATTTGAGAAAAAGGTAAAAAAAAGTGGAATGTGTGGAGGTGTTGCGTTAAATATATCCGTTACCTGCAAAACTAGAAGCCCATCTTCTGCCAATGCAGACTCTCAAAAACTAAAGAATTCCTTTATAAAATCATGACCAATATGTTTGAACACCTCGCTGAAAATGATAATTAGTACAATTGTAACATTGGCTTGACATCTATTAAGTACTACAAACAATATGTCAAGATATAGATGGATAAAAGCATACATTGATATAATCATGTCATATTTGTCTTTATTTGGTATTTGACGATAGTGACATACGAGAAATGTAATTTGATCCTGTCAAAAAAATTCATTGAATTGAATGTTAATAGACAACTCGGTTTTCGCTTGCAAATAAAAAATAGATCACGTTCCCATGTCAATAGGAAGTACAAAGAAGTACTAAGTTGTGCCTAAGTTGGCCCAGACACCACGATCAATAAACGAATCATTTTAGTTATAGAAGGTTTAGTTCAAGAAGTGGAATTTCCTAATTGCTTTTATCACTTGCCTCAGCATATAGAAATTATACATCTTAGTCACATAGAAACTTTGAACTTCCATAGACAATGCAAGTTGTATACCTGAAGGCCTGCTCGCTCAACTCTCAACTTTGCATACTCCAGCTGCTGCTCAGAAATAGTTATACCAGTATATTTACATCCTGTTTTCTTGAGAACTTCCTCCGCAAAACCTCCTCAACCAAATCCAATCTCCAAAATGTGATGTTTCTTGCTAATTTTTGCCTATATAGAATCAAATTATGCCCGAAATTTATCTAGAAACAAGAGAGATTTGTAAGAATCAGTTAATGACTTACCTTTCTAATGAGAAGAGAAATCTTTCTCACCTATTTTTTTGGAGCTATGCTTTCGCCAAAGGTATACTACGCTAATCAAATCAACTCAAGTTCTTGTAAAGTGAAATCCAAAAGTTGTCAAAGTAACGTTGATAGAAAATTGTAATGACCCGTAAAATGGTAGGATTAACTAGAGCCTAATCGTGAGGGTCAGCGTCAAGGTACGTGTTAGACTCCATAGTTGAAGGGCTTTTGATGTTGTTTAAGGGTTGTAAGGGATTGTGCCAAGCCAAGGGGGCAAGGCCTAAGCCAAAGGCCAAAGCTGCCCAACCTTGGCCAAGAACTGCTTCATGACCATGGACCACTTCACGGTCAGTGGCGTTGACCACGGTCCATAGAAGTGGCCGTGAAGGTCACTTGGTGGCATGGCAATCAACGCAGCTTGGCAAAGCTATTGCCCAGTTCCACGGACCACTTCACAGCCAGTGGTCTTGACCACGGCCCGTAGAATGGTCGTGAAGGTTACTTAGCCTGGTGGAGGCTTGGCCACAAAATGAAGCTACTACCTAGAGGACCACGGGCACCACCACGGGACGTGATCCTCCTTCACAGACTGTCAAAGTGCCCTTGGTACCTGACGGGGTTGCCCAAATTAAGGGTTTTTAAGTAATTTTGTTTTAATGTTTTAATATGTGGGGTTTCTTTTAAATAGTTTATATCACAAATATAAAGAGTTTTAAGTCTTAAAACACTTCATTTACTCCTTATTTCTCCAAGCCCAAATCAAAACCCCCAAAGTTCTTCTCTCTCAATATTTCTCTCTGAAACTCAAGGAAGAGGAAGAAGTGGGAGCTAGGGTTTGGATTCAAAGATTTCTTCATTAAATTTCATGGGGAAATCTTAGTAAAAGGTATGGTGATCCTTCATCTAGGGTTAGTCTTCACCCTAGAGTCAAATCATGAAAACCAAGGGTTTTACTCAATCTCACAGGTTCTTCTTCCAAATGATTTTAAATGGTTTCTAATGTCATCTATTGATTGTATTTGTGTTTAATTGATGATTTATGGTGAAAATACTCCATGAACCCATGATTACTCTAAATTCCTAAATTGTGCTTTTATGAAGTGGGTTTGATGATTATGAAAGCTTATGATTGAAATATGCCTTAATTTCTTTGGGTTATTGGATTGTATCATTATATATGTCTTAATTATGGTAAATTGTTGGTGTATTGATGATTTGTAATCATGGCCTTGAAAGGGCAAGTTGCGACCTAATTACAAGTTAAAGTAGAATTACTTATGAATTGTTTATCCACTTGAAAGGTGGAGGTGGGAGTTCAATGAAGCTATTGTGATCATGTTTTGAATGTAAATGTGTTACTATTAAAAGTCTATTTTCTCAATGTGACACTTAAGAATGTTGATGATATAATATGAAGGGTTCTTCAATATATGGTATATCTCGAATTGGTAGAGCTTATACATCCTCTTCTTGTATAAATGAGTGTATTGTTGATTGTTGAATCCTTGGATCGGTAGGCTAGTGGCACCCTTCCACACATGTTAATAATGAACCATGGGAATGGCAGGCCTAGGGTACCCTTCCACTAATGAAGGTTAATGATGAGCCTTGAACCGGTAGGCCTATGGCACCCTTTCAAGAGGAGTTAATGAGCTTTCCTAAATGTACCTTGAATCGGTAGGCTTAAGGTACCCTTTCATGTGTTGATGAATGAATTGGAGTCGGTAGGCCAATGGCACCCCTCATATGTGATAATGTCAAGGTAATGAACTATTATAGGAATGTAGGCTAAGCATCGAGTGGATTTGGTTAGATTGAAACTCCCCCAAAGTTAGACATGAGTTTCAATGATCGTTTACTTTATCCCATAAACTATGTGCCCACATAGGTCTAGCTAGTGGATCCACCTAAGCTATATGAACCGGTCTTCCTTAGGCAAGTGGACCACCTATTTACGGTGTGAGGACTTATGACACCGGATTCCATGACAAGCTCTCATGGTCTATGTCGGTTAACGTTTACTTCCCATCATGTGATATTTCATTGTGGGTTCTTGATAGGTTCTACAAAGTGTAGGTAGTAGTATGGGATGCTACCTATACATTGCACGAGTAGGCTTTGAGAGGGTCATAGTGAGTTTCTCTAAATCTTTATGGCTATGACATGAATGTGTCCTAAATGAAGTTATTAAGGAATGTTGGCTCTTAAATGCTTAATATGATATGTATGCTATACTTGGGTTATATTACGAGTTATTTTCCCTTGTCATGCCTTATGAAATGATATTGTGCAAAGTTAAAAAGAAAGGAATGGTAAGTTCACTCTTGGTGGCCTTGATGTGGTTCCTTGGTGTGGATGGTGGTATGGGATGCCATCCATGCATTGCACAAGGTATACATAAGGTTCATTTAAAAGTGAAAGTCTAAGGTGAAGGTAAAGGTTTTCATGTTGATATTGTCAAGGTGTGATAATATGACTTGTATGAGATTGTTACTTGTCTTGGATGTCTTTTATGCATAGTACATGATGTTTCTAAAAAGTGACATAATGCATGGTTTCTAACTAAAATGTCCCTTTAAAGTACATCTTTGTGCGCTAACTCATATTTCTACCTTTTTAACTACAAGTGTAGGTTCCGGCAAGTGATTTCTTCCATCTAGATTGAAGATCTTGGATTGAGTCTTCTCCAAGGTTAAGAGCGATATGTCCTCATTGACCGAGGACAAGTGTCTTTTTGAAGTTTCCTTTTTATTCATGTAATAGACAATTCTAGTGTTTTCGATTGTATGGGCCGTGTTCCTACTTTATTTTTCAAGTACATTGTTAAGATGACCATGTGAGACTTAGACTTCCGCTGTGTCTTTTTAAAGTTGTTTTAATGAAGTTTGAATGTTTGGATTTAATTAAATTTTTAATTCCGCACTATTATCATTATTGAATGCAATGAATGACTATGTGGCTTGTATAAGACCCATTCGGGGTCGAGTACACTATGTTACGACTAGGAGGTGCTCTCAGGTCGTGACAAAAATGCCAACATCGCAACGAAAGAAACTAAAAATTGAAAGAGCAGTAGATCAAGTTTTTTGTAGATATTTTGTCAAACACTTTGTGGATCTAGTAACATTCCTTATCTTATAAAAGAATTTAAACCAAATTATAAGAAAATTAAAGATGAAAGGCATATTTATTAGCTTATAGGATGATAGCACATGCATGTACACATTACCAGCGAGAAAGAGAGATCAAATAAAAAAATCTGATCGAGATTATCAGTAGGTTGCTAAAATTTAGAAGAAAATTAAAAAGAGATATTACCGGTTGGAAGTAGAAAAGCGAGCAAACTCAAAGAATGAAAATTGTCGGTGCTTCATTCTGGAATCCGTCGTACGTAGACATGGAAGGAGGCTTGCTGGTGCTTCAAAGAAATTGCTAGAGCTCCCAATCACTCTGGTGAATCTCAAGGCTATAGCTTCATATGGAATGGAAAAGAGTGACGAGCCTTTTAGAATTTGGGAATGAAATTGAATTGAAAGAAATTAGGTTGTATGTATTAGACTTTTCAAGTAAATTTCATTAAAGGTCAGACTGTTTGTCGTTAAATGGCTAAACTATTACCAGAAAAAGGACAAATGCCATTAATAATTGACTTTAAAACATTATTTAGCAACAATTGTATTATTGTCGTTAAATAATTACCGCTAAATCTCTAATTTGTTGTAGTGTGGGATGATAGAACGGGCTATTGTTGCTGCTTTAGCCCCCATTAGGGTTGAGATGACGGAGTATAGTGTTTAGATTGAGGGCCAAAAGTTGGCCTTGGATGCCCTGACTGTGAGGGTGGAGAAGTGTGAGAAGGGCCAGGGTGCTACTGATGTTGTGACGGCCTTAGAATTCGATATTGTGGGGCTGCGTAGAGATGTGGATGAGCTTAAGGCCACTGACCCGTCGATGATGTTTGGGACGGTGGAGATTCTTGACATACCGAGTACATATATTGTAGCTTGTTTAGAGGTGCTTCCAACTACTACTGTAGATGAGACTAGTGCTGATGATGTTGCTGCTAAGTCCGAGGCTGAGACAGATAAGGAGCAGTTTTGGTGTTTGTGAGGAGATAGTATATGAGGATTTGGATGACTTGGAGGGTGCCATGTTTGAGACGGCAAGGCAGACATCACTTCAGGATGCATCTATGGTGGGTTCCAGTGGAGCCAAGGATGCTGAGACACCGGGCATTGATGCCCGGACAGAGGGAGTGACTGGTATGCAGACTTCACCCAAGCCTATCCTGGCATGATGATCTTCTTACCTCCTTCTCTATTATTTTTTAGACTGTTTCTATTTTTAGTTGCATTTGAGGAAAACTGCGTATTTTGTTGGTGGGGTGATGTATTCCCATACCTACCTCTTACGGCCTGTTTTGTGAATATTGGTTTGATTTTGATTGTGTTGTTGTGAATATTGGTTTGATTTTGATTGTGTTTTTGTGAATATTAGAGCTTATTCGTTTATATATATCTTGGTTGTTTGATTCTGGTTGTTGATAAGTTATGGCCCATTGTTTTAATTTGAAAATGGTGTTGAAATGGTTCTGAACCAAGTTTAAAATTTTTGCCACCTTTTCTGTGTGTGATTATGACTGTTCTTGTGCAAATTTGAGTGTCGATTGTGGTAAATACCTATGACTTGAATAGTGCTCTTAATTGAACGAAATGAATGTGCGGCTACGATGAGGCAAACTAAGTTACATAGGCAATACGTGAACTTTTAACATCTCGTTGTGACTAGCCGATTGTCGATTAAGTCTCTTATGATAAACATTGCACTCTAGCTAGAAAGTGTGGAGTCTTGTTTGATAATTGTATCAATGCCTTGTGTGGTGAGGTTGTCTTGAACATTGTGCTTGATGACACCTAGAATTTGCCCCGTTGGTCCGATTGATTAAGTGAAACAAGCAATTGAAATGCTCTTAGGCAAAAGTTTTGAAGAGTGAACAAATTTGGCAATATACCTCTTTGTGGCCAACCTTGTGAGAAGTGTGAACCTTGCTTGGGACCTTTTGAGCCTATCATTTTCTTTGTAAGAACTTGAACAACTTTTACCTCTTTATCCCATCACCCATAACCTTCATGAAGCATTGGTTTGTTTGAATAGCCAACTTAGGACAAAAGCCTAAGTTGGGGGTGTGGTGAAAAAGAAGGAAAGTCAAGAAGTGTGAAAAATTCCCCTTTTGATGGATTTTTTTTGAAAAAGATAGAACCCCTCTATGTAAAAAAAAGAAGAGAAAAAAAAGAAGAAATAAAAGAAAAAGACTGAAACAGAGAAAATGTTGTGAAATAAAGTGTGTGAAAATAGTGAAAAAATGGGGTATCCGGTGACTCATGTTTAGTGGAATAATAGGGTGGATTATGAACATGTTTGAATGTGAAATAGAAGGAGAAAAAGCAATTTTCAGGCCATATTTCATGAAGGTAGAAGCCACTAAGCCTAAATGACCATACCTTTGAACTCAACCCCATTACAAGCCTCAAAAAGACCTTTGTGATCTTGAGTGGGCTGAAACAAATATTGATTGGAAAATAAGGGTAAGCCTATGGGTGGAGTCATGCATGTGTTCATCTTTTTGAGTGTGAGAGTTGTATGTGATTCCGGGACCTTAAAATTTTGAGAAATTTTGTGTGGTTGTGGAATCATCTTTGTTGCGAAGGCATTTGAGTACCTTTGTTGAGCTTGAACTTGCATTTGAAGCAAGCACTGTGAGCTTGAGTACACTTGATAATAGTGAGTCACAATTTGAATCTTTGAGTGTACAATTGAGCATTGTATGTGTAGTTTGAACCTTTTGTGTGCATTCATGTTGAGTCTTAAGCAACACTGTTTGAAGACATCCTTGTTAAACCGATTGATCTTGAGTTTTACTTGGGAACAAGCAAAAGTTTAAGTTGGGGGTGTTGATGAGTCCGAGATTTTGACTCATTTAGGGCTTTGTTTTGATAGTTTAAGTGTCCTCAAATGGAGCCATACCAATGCTTGAGTGATAGCTATTGTTATAGGAAGACTCAATCAAAGGCAAGTGATCATCCCAATTACCCTTCAACAAACCTTCTATAGTAACCCGCTAGACCCAAAAAACTCCTAATATCCGAAGGAGTTAGAGGTCTACGCCAACTTTTGACAACATCCGTGTTATTAGGATCTACCTCAATACCCTTACCAGAAACAATATGCCCAACAGACCTTAACAAAAACTCATATTTACTAAATTTTGCAAAGAGTTGTTGGTCCTTGAGGACTTGCAACACAATCCTCAAATGATTGGTATGCTCGTCTTCACTTCTCGAATAGATCAGTATGTCATCAATGAACACAATCACAAACATGGCAAGGTATTGTCTAAACACACTATTCATCAAATCCATAAATGCCGCCGGAGCATTAGCCAAACCAAATGACATTACCAAAAACTCAAAATGACCATCCCGAGTTTGAAAAGCCGTCTTTGGAATGTCATCTTCTTTCACCCTCAATTGGTGATAACCCGACCAAAGGTCAATGTTAGAGAAGTAACTTACTCCTTGAACTTTATCAAACAAATCATCTATCTTTGGAAGAGGACACTTATTATTAATAGTAACTTTGTTCAATTGCCGGTAGTCAATACACATACGGAGCGAACCATCTTTCTTTCTAACAAACAAAACTGGAGCACCCCATGGAGAGATACTTGGTCGGATGAAACCCTTATCCAACAAATCTTTCAATTGCTCCTTTAACTCTTTAAGGTCTACTGGATCCATACGATAAGGAGGAATAAACGTAGGTTGCGTATCAAGGAGAAGGTCAATACAAAAGTCTATTTCCCTTTCGGGAGGAATACCAGGTAAATCATCCAGAAACACTTTTGGAAACTCATTTACGACGGGGACCGACCTAAGCGTAGGAGTCTCAGAATCTATATCCCTCACCCTGACTAGATGGTAAATGCAACCCTTCAAAATAATCTTTCTAGCTTTAAGACAAGAAACAAACTAACCCTTAGGCACATAATTTCCCCCTTTCTACTCTAGGATGGGTTCATTTGGAAACTTAAACTTGACTACACGGGTTGCACAATCAATAGAAGCATAACATGAATGCAACCAATTCATACCAAAGATAACATCAAAATCTAGCATATCGAGCTCTACAAGATCAACAGGAGTGACTCTATAGGACAAGGAGACGAGACACTTTCTATAGACCCTCTTCGCCACAACAGAATCACCAACAGGAGTAGAGATAGGAAAAGGACCTAACAACACATCCGAAAGTATATCAAACCTCATAGCAACATATGGCGTCACAAAAGACAATGTAGCACCAGAGTCAAGTAAAACATAAACATCAAGTTGGAAGACTTTCAACATACCGGTAACCACATCGAGAGAATTCTCTTATTCATCACGAGTCTGAATTTCATAGAATCGGTTTTTCTTGGGAGTATTAGAACCCGAAACACTAGAAGGAGATTGCTTACCCTCCCTTCCTTTGGCTATAAGCATCATCCAATACCTTATCTTGTGTCCACTCTTACCAGAACCGAAGCAACCATCTGTGCCGCCTAAGAACTTATTGTTGTGCTTCTTTCCCCACCTAGCACAAGTAGACATAGGTAATGAAGATCCACTACTATTTTTTACTTGAGCATTAGGGTTAGTCATGCTATCGTTGTTGAACCTAGGAGGAGCATTGGATGAACCTTGTCTTGTAAACCTTTGTCAAAACGTAGAATGACCATTTCCATCGGACCTTGAATACGAGAAGTTACCATCACCAGTCTTTGCCCTCTTTGGCTCCCTAGACCTTTCCTTATGTTTCTTCTCTTCGATTTGTTAAGCATGAGCCATGAGATGAGAAATTTCCATATCATTGATAAGCATAGCGGTATGACATTCCTTAACTACCATCTCGGACACTCCCGAAACAAACTTAAGCATCCTTGCCCTAGGATCGACAATCATAGTAGGAGCATATCTAGACAATTGTGTGAATTTCAAAGCATATTTCTTCACACTCATATTTTGTTGACGAAGGTTTATGAATTCAAGCACCTTTGCCTCCCACATCTCAAGGGGAAAGAACCTATCAAGGAAAGCAACTTTAAACTTTTCCCAATTAAGAAGACCCCTATCAACTGTTCTCCCTTCTATCCATTGGTTGAACCATTTTGAGCAACACCCTGATGTTTCCGTAATCAACGACATGTCTTACAATTCGGGTGTCTACGATCGTGCAATAGTATAATAACCCAACGAAGGGTTGGGATCATCCCAAGGGAGTGGTTTTGAGAATTTATAGAAAAATAAAATTCCGTTCTAACTAGTCGTAGCTAAAGACATTAACGATTAAAGACATTGAAAATTAAAGAGGGATACAAAAGTATCAATTAACAATGGGATTTTAACACAAGTAAGCAAAAATTTGCAAGATTGACAAGAAAATCTAACAATGAGAGGAGTATTCTTGGGATGTGACCGGAATACGGGTTAATCTAAAGTATTGGGTACATGCCTTCGATAGAAAATTTATAGAGTAATAATGACTAGGCTAAGCTTTATATGGAAATAAGTTCTCTCTCGAGCAACTTACCCCGTTTCAAATGGGTTCCTCTCGGACACCCACTTACCGCATGAAGACCAGCCTACGCCTTACCCCACTCACTCTCTTGAGCTGATTGTTAGGATATGGGACTAGGGTTCACCCTCTCGGGCAAAGCTTCATGTCGACGCACTCCTTAGGTCATCAATCTAGTGGTCTTGGTTTCACGACTTCTCTCTCTCAAATGCCAAAAACAGATGAGTGAACTTGTATTTGTAACTACAAATCCATTAGATTCAACCACAACTACTAGACAAAATCACCATTAAACTACATTTAAACTATCAGCAAGCAAGACCCAACAATTATCTTCACCCATATTCGCTAAATCACACCCCAAGAATTAGGGTTTTTAGCCACAGATCAAGAGATAGAAATTTATACCTAAATGAGCTTGCATTCAAATGGGTATGAAGATATAAGGCTTGTTACAGGCCAAGAATGAAGAATCCAAGAGACCCAAGTCCAAATCCTTGGAGATGAAACCCTCTTCTTCTTTAAATTTTCCAAACCCTCTCAAACTCAGAGCAAAAATAAAAAATACTATTCTATATGAAAATTATAATAATTGTTTCACACTCAAAATCACTTTTTAGAGTTTAGTATTTATAGAGTTCAGAAAATAGTGCTGGCGGATCGCTCGGTGAGGTTAGTCGCGAACGCCGAATGACTCGGCGATTCGCCCTTTTTCTAGGTCATCACCGTTTGTGCTTTGCCTTCAGCATCTATGCGTTCTGGATCATTGGGCGGTATACTTCTGCTTCGCGAAACTGATCGGCGAAACACTGACTACTTCTTTCATCTCCTTTTTTATCCTTCTACTTCAGGGCTTCGCGTACTAGAACAAAGGGCGGAGTGCGTCCCTTTGGCGAATCACCAAGCATGCTTGGCGATGCTCAAACTTCTGCTTCTTTGTTCTTTTCAGCCTTTTTGTTCCTTTTTGCGCCTAAGTGTCCATGCTTCCACTAAAACTTCAAATACTTGAAACTTAAGTGTTTTCATAAGATATTTAGACTAAATAAGCATTTGAGGACACTATTTCTATTAAAATAAAGCCCTAAATCAGTCCAATTTGTGGACTCATCAACACCTCCAACTTAAACTTTTGTTTGTCCTCAAGTAAAACTCAAGTTCAATAGTTCAAATAGGTTGTCTCAAATAGTGCTACACAAGACTAAATCATGAACATACACAATAAGACTCAAATTACTCATGCAAAGATCAATTGTGTACTCAAAGATTCAAATTGTGACACACCATTACCAAATATTCTCATGCTCGCAATACTTGCTACTTGTGCAAGTTCAAGCTCAACAAAAAGTATCTAAATGCCCTCACATAAAGAATGATTCCATATTCACACACAGAGGTTAATCAATTCAAGATCAACAATCAGATGCAACGCTCACACTCAAAAAGAGGAACACAATGCATGTTTTCACCCATAGGCTTGCGCTTATTTTCCAATCGATCTTCGGTTCGGCTAACTCAAGATAAAAAAGGTCTTTCTAAGGCTTGTAATGGGGATGAGTGCAAAGGTATGGTAATTTAGGCTTAGTGATTTTTTCCTCGTGAGATGTGGTATTCTCAAGGCATCCCCTTCTTTTCCTTTATCAATTCTTTTTCTAGTGCTTCTAAGTCCTCTTTTTATTCACCTCCATGGATTGCTTGGAAACCCAATTTCTTTTGTACTTTTATTCTACAACTTTTTCTTTTTCATTCTTTTCTTTTCTTTCTCTTTTTTTTATATGGAGGGTTTCCATTGTTTCGCAACACCATGGGTTAAGGGAGACTTTTCTTGCACTTCTTGACTACTCCTTTTCCTTTTCACCATAACCCCAACTTAGGCTTTTGGCCTAAGTTGGCTATTCACTAAACCAAAAATCAAGAGGATTATAGGTAGTGGGTCAAGTAAGGTCTAGGGTTCATCAAGGTTCTTCCAAAGAAAGGTAAGGCTCAAAGGGTGTTCAAGAGAGTTTAACACGCTCACGGGTAGGCCGCAAAAGAGGTATATGTCAAATTTGGCTCACACTCTTCAAAAGTTGCCTAAGAGCATTTCAAGAGCACACCTTACTAAATCAATCAACTAACGGGGCAAATTCTAGGTTTATTCATGCAAGGTTCAAAGTAAGCTCATCACACAAGGCATCGACACTTAAGTCAAACAAGACCACACACTTTTGCTACTGTGCAACGGTCATTACAAGAGAATTAGTTCGATAAATAGCTAATCACAATGAGATGCAAATAGTTCACATATTATCTACGCAACTTCATTTGGTCTCGTCGCAGCCGCACGTTCATGTTTGTTCAATTGAGAGCACCATTCAAGTCATCGGTATTGATCAAAACTGAGACTTCAATTTGTACAAGAACAACCACTTTCAACACAAGAGGTGGCGAAAATTTTCAAAAACTGAAAATTTTTCGGAAGAAGGGTCAAAATTATTTTTCAATTAAACACAAAAGAGAGCCCTAAGCTCAAACAATCTCAAAACAAACAATCCAATATCAAATAGACAACCCAAGTGTATACCAAAAACAACATTCGAAACAATATCAAAGGTGTAGGCCTCACCCCACCACAATAAAAATGTTTGTCCTCAAATGCAAGTGATAAAATATTCAGCAGTAAAAATAAAGAAACTCAGAGCGGAAGGTAAATAGGGGGTCCTGTTTATGCATTCGCTTTATCTACCTGTGCATTGGTGTTTGATGCATCAACTCGAAATAAAACAATAGCTGCCGAAGTGTTTCCATTCTGGTTCACATTGTTTTCATTTGCCTTAGCTTCGGCAACAATGTTAGCCTGACCCATTCTATCCACGTCATGAGCCGCCAAAAAGGAATCTATTGCTGTGTAAAATCCGCGTCTCCACAGATGAATGGTGGGATCAATAGGAATCCTTTTTCTGGCCCTAGCTTCCTTGGTATATTTCCTTTGTCTGGCTAGCTCTGCTTTCTTTTCATCTTCTTTAAACTCACGTGCTCTTACATTTCGGGGTGGTTCATTTCTCCCTACGACTTTTGGTCTAGCCATTTCTGCAAAGACTTCGAATATAAGTTAGACAGTAATTTAAACAAGAGAAGGGAGGGTTCCAAGTGCAGAATTGCTTCGCCAAACTAGTTGACGAAGTTCTTATCTAGCTAGGCTCTTCGTTGAAAATGATGTACGAATGATACAAGGGCGCAGACAAAGGGCAAACAAAGGGTCTTTCGGTGAGTCGCCGAGTGCGGTTTGCGATTTAGGCTGACCGCCAAAAGCCACAGATCAATCGATACATATAGCATCAAGTCATAGGCGAAATGAGGACATTAGGTGAACCGCAGAGCAATTCAACGAGTTTTGTTCATCTCGCCGAACAACCAAACGTGTCTATTTTCAACCCATTTCTTTCAAATTTCACCCCGCAACCCAGATAATGCAATTTAGGCTTAAATAACACAATTTGAACAAAAACCCATAGAAGTTTCACATTTTCCCCCATGTAAAAATTCGACTCAAAGCATGGTCGAATGGGATTCCTTTAAATCACGCGAAAGCTACTGAATCACAATCAATAATACATGCAATCCCAGTAACTCAGAGACTCATTAGAGATTTTATACTATCAATCATTATGCAAATGAGTACAATTTTGGATAAAATATGTGAGGGGTTCGATTACCAACCTTTGGTGCTGAATTATATTGTACTGATGTGCTAGGCAGCAATGCGATCCAAATCCGAGCACAATTCGACACTTAAAATACTTTAAAATTGCAAGAAATGTAAAGCTAAAGTGCAGGTGTAAGTTTGATAGGATGAAAAAGTGAGAGGAAATGAATGAAGTAGAACTTTTAAACCTATGGCTTGAAAAAACAGTTCAGTTACCACCCATTTGGCGACGTGAGTCAGGCTCGCCCAATCACTCAGCGAAGCGCCAAGTGATTACTAACTTCGCCTAATGAAACAAGATCTGTATCTTATGTGAGAATCCTAACGGCGGTCTACATCGAGGTCATCGACATGGTCGGCAACACGCCTCTCATTACCTATCGACCACCGAGTTTTACAGGATACAAGCTGATAGTGTCTTGAGTCAGATGGTGGAAAAGATGGAGGTCGCTGAACAAGCCGACGGCACACCAATTGGATCATTTGCTCGCCTTCATACACTTTTTCAAACATTCCCCTAACTTCAATCTGTAGAAGGATCACACCATTATTTCACCAAGGAATAAAAACAATTAAAAAGGTATTGGGTTGCCTCCCAAGTAGTGCCTTAGTTAATGTCGTGGCACAATGCAAGTCAGCCCTCTATTCCTCATCCTCAGAGTCGCCCATGGTGTAGTTGGGTGAGTCCTCGACGAATGGTGGATAACGACCTATCATCAAATGCGAGATTTGAGAATCCTGCACCTGGATAGTCATAGAGTTTGAGGTGGACACCTCATTTAGCATTTCCATGTTATCTTTTATCTCATTCAACTTCTTGTTTTGTTTGGCAATCTTTTGTTGAATGAGGGGAAGGACCTCATCATCTCATGCACTTCCATGCTTCTTCCCTTTTCGACACTCTTGGAGGATGACATATTTCTCCCTTTCCATGGCTTGCACTTCCAATGCCAAAACTCAGTTGGACAAAGCATCCAACTTAGTAACCAATGTATTCCACTCTTTTTATTTCTTTGTCTCCTTGTTGGTTTCAACCATGCCATCAAGGGTTTTTTCTATGACCTCATAGGGTTGACATAGCACACCACCTACGAACAGTTGATTCACGTTACTTCTATTCTCAGGTCCCAAACTTCTATAGAAACATTCCATTAATGCTTTGTCAGTCATCCTATGAGACGGGCATGGACATAGCACTGTTTGAAATTTCAACCACATTTCCTCAAGAGTCTCATACTCTACTTGCTTAAAGGTCAAAAGGTTGTCCTTGAGGTTTAGCAGTTTCAAGAAGGGATGATCTGTGTGAAGTCCGTAGTGGTTTTCCATTTTTTGTTCCTCTACTTCAATACATAAACACGCAAAACAAAACTAAAAAATAAATCAGTAAAAACTATAGACAAAAAGAATAAAATCTCTAATTAACTACATCTTCACATAACACCACTCCCCGGCAGCGGGACCATTTTGATGTTTGCGTAATCAATGGAACGTCTTACAATTCGAGCGTCTATGATCGTTCAATAGTATAATAACCCAACCAAAGGTTGGGATTGTCCCAAGGGAGCGGTTTGGAGAATTTATAGAAAAATAAAATTCCGTTCTAACTAGTTGTAGCTAAAGACATTGACGATTAAAAACATCGTAAATTAAAGGGGGACACAAAAGTGTCAATTAACAATGGGGGTTTTAACACAAGTAAGAAAAAAATTGCAAGATTGACAAGAAAATCTAACAATGAGAGGAGGATTCTTGGGATGTGACCAGAATACGGGTTAATCTAAAGTATTGGGTACATCCTTTCAATAGAAAATTTATAGAGTAATAGTGACTAGGCTAAGCTTTATGTGGAAATAAGTTCTCTCTCGAGCAACTTACCCCGTTTCAAATGGGTTCCTCTCGGACACCCACTTGCTGCATGAAGACCAGCCTCCGCCTTACCCCTACCCCACTTACTCTCTCGAGCTGAGTGTTAGGATACGGGACTAGGGCTCACCCTTTCAGGCTGAGCCTCATGTAGACCCACTCCTTAGGCCATCAATCTAGTGGTCTTGGTTTCACGACTTCTCTCTCGAGCAAGCCGAAAACACATGAGCGAACTTGTATTTGTAACTACAAATCCATTAGATTCAACCACAACTACTAGACAAAATCAGCATTAAACTACATTTAAACTATTAGCGAGCAAGACCCAACAATTATCTTAACCCATATTCGCTAAATCACACCCCTAGAATTGGGGTTTTTAGCGACATATCAATAGATAGAAATTTATACTTAAATGAGCTTGAATTCAAATGGGTATGAACATATAAGTCTTGTTACATGCCAAGAATGAACATATAAGTCTTGTTACATACCAAAAAATGTACTATTCTATATGAAAATTCTAATAATTGTTTCACACTCAGAATCTCTTTTTAGTGTTTAGTATTTATAGACTTCAGAAAATAGTGCTGGCGGATCACTCGGCGAGTTAGTCGTGAATGCCGAATGACTCGGTGATTCACCCTTCTTCTAGTTCATCGCTGTTTGTGCTTTGCCTTCAGCATCTATGCATCCTGGATCATTGGGCGGTATACATCTACTTCACGGAAATGATCGGTGAAACACCGACTGTTCCTTTTATCGCCTTTTTTATCCTTCTCTTTCAGGACGTTGCGTACTGGAACAATGGGCGGAGTGCGTCCCTTTGGCGAATCGCCAAGCATGCTTGGCGATGCTCAAGCTTCAACTTCTTCATTCTTTTCAGCTTTTTTGTTCCTTTTTCCGCCTAAGTGTCCATGCTTCCACTAAAATTCAAATACCTGAAACCTAAGTGTTTTCATCAGATATTTAGACTAAATAAGCATTTGAGGACACTATTTCTATTAAAATAAAGTCCTAAATGAGTCCAATTTGTGGACTCATCACACCCTTAAGTTGGTAAGCGGTCAATTCCGCCTTTTCCACTTGCGTCACTCCCATGATCATCAACACCCATTAAACCTCATCAATGAACTCTTGGGGTCTTCCTCAATCTTAGAACCATGAAACTCCGGAGGATTCATTCTAGTGAAGTCCCTCACTCTAGATGCCGCCGTACCCAAATTTGGGTTCATGAGAATGCAGCCTCCCTATTTGCTTGGGCCGTCATTTCTTGAGGAAATACTTGAGAAAGATTAGTCACTTGTTCTGCCAAAGGGTCGATCGAGACTGGAGGAGGTTGAGGAAGAGCTTCTCATTCTGCTTTCTCTCCCGTATTCCTTCGATCATATGCTCTTTGAGTAGACATATCCTGTAGATCATCGGATAAAACATATGAGAGAGACCTTATAAAGTTAAACTATATTGCACGACTTTAGAGTAATGAAAGAAGTAGAGTATCCTAAGCATCTTATAGCCTCTCATTCATAAATGTGGCACCCTTCACACTCATGAACAAGACTCTACTCGACAGGGCTTATGAGACTTCCTAGGACCTTTCTAAACCTTGTGCTCTGATTACCAAGTTTGTCACAACCCAAGGTAGCCCCTAGGAGTATCATGGTGTATAAGACCACGAGAGGCCCAATACAAGCATCTTAGCTTTCATCATACAAGATAATAAACTAAATAGCTTTAAAAGACAATCTCAATATATAATAGTTTTATAGAGAAAATATAAATCTAAACATTGTCTCAAAGCAATCTAGTACATAAGAGTTTATCAAGGCGTAGCCCGTACATCAAGTTCCAAAACTGAAAGTAAAGTCAAAAGGGAAATTAAGCTGTCACGCCCCAAAATCAAGGGCGCGCAACTGACTCCTAAAGCCAAAACTCAAGTCCGAGCCGACCCTGTTGAACCATTTGCTACTAGCGCATGGCAGTCACATGCAATTAAGAAAACAAACAAGTATATCTCGGCTTAAAACTATGCCCTCGGCCGGCAAGACCCCTGTCAACAGATCTACAAGAGAACCAGCTACTCCCAAGAGTTCATATAAAGAAATATCCACTAGCACAGAAGTTCTGATTGGGCCGTCGAGGCCACCATGATATCTATACCAAAACTAAAAACAGGTCAATATCAGTACAGTACATCAAACAGCTCACAAGCTTCAACAAACCAACAACATAGGCCAGCATGGCCATAACATAGCTATAAACCCCACACACTAGTCTGCAAGCCTCTAAGAGTAGTAAAGATTGGTGGGACAGGGCCCCAGCCTACCCATGAGAATATATACAACAAAAGGTAACAAACTTCCCAACTCTGGCAGCTCCGGAGGAAAGGGGCTGACCAATCGGATAAAAGTCAATCCTGCTAATATAGAGGTCTACTCGGTCATCTGTCAAGACCTGCATGCATGAATGCAGCGCCCCCAAGGCAATGGGGCGTCAGTACAAAATAATGTACAGAGTATGAAAGGCAATAGACTATGATGACGTATCCTGATATACTGGAATAATCTGATAAATAAATTAAGGATAAGATAATTGTACTGACCAGCTTCTAAATCTAAATTTATCAAAAATAATAAAACAACAATCTAACCAAGCCCCCATAAGCTCGGTAGGTACAAACAGCACACAAGACCACCTACTCAGGCCCCCATAAGCCCGGAAGGTGCCAATCAGCCTGTATAACCCTATCGGTAGTCCCCTATCCCCGCAGGCAGTCACATAGCCCTCTTAGGCATCAACATATGTTATAGACAACTCATAGCCCTCTTAGGCAACAACATGGCCCTGTAGGAAGCACATAACCTTCTTAGGGGTCAATATATATCCCTGTAGGCAACTCATAGCCCTTCTAGGCATCAATATAGCCCCGTAGGCAACTCATAGCCCTTTTAGGCATTCATATAGCCCTGTAGGCAGAACATAACCCTGCTAGGCATAGATCACATTCCTGCAGCTAACAACAATAACCCAAAGGCAACAATAACAATCCAACAACTAAGAGTGAGCAATTTAGTTATAGGCAACCTATACAAATAGCCTCTAAGTCGTGTCCAACATACGAATGTTACTACTGAATAAGGATCTCGATAAGAGAGGATTATACGCACTTGAGCAGCCAACAATCAACAATAATAGCTATAAGTATAACAATGATAACAACTCAATTACATTGCTCATAGGCTTTAAGGAAACATGCCATTGGAAGAGAATAGCCTTAACATACCTTTTTCGCTAAATTCACGTGGCCTAAAGACTTTAACTCATAACTCCCTCGATACTACAACAAGGTAGGACCATAATCAACACACAAAATAAAATATACCATGACAATACAATAAAAGATATGTATTTCCGTCGCAAATTGCTATTTGCTGCTTATAAAAGTTAGAGTCGATGAAAGAAGGGTCTTACCTCAATCTTAGGTTCGTAATTCACCTCAAAAACTTCAAATATATTCAAACCCCTACTGTCCCAACACTAAAATGTGATATGCTACGCAATCGATAAAACAAATTATACCACGATGTTGAGGCCAACGCGTAGAACAACTTTCGTCAAGGACTTACGTTGAGAAAATCTATATTTCACTTGATCCTAAAAATGGGTTTCTATGTTTTCTCTGTATATTTAACTTAAAATGAAGAAAAAACCCGAAGAAGAAGATATATACAACTTTCCACCGACCTAGGGCCCCACCTCACGTGCCTGCTTGGGCAGTCCCATGAAAATGCAAATATCTCTCTATTCTGAAGTCGTATGTATGAACGGTTTGATGCGTTGGAAACTAGACTCGTAGAACTTCGATTCAATAGTTTGTGGGCCCCATAACTCTTTATAGATTGGGAGAAAACCTCCAAGACATTTGACCCAAATTTCGGAGAAATCTTTAAGAAGGAACTTACGATAACTTCCACCAACTTTTATTTTGCCACTTACCTAACTTCAAAACTTGAGATGCAACACTTGAACACTTAAAATAAGACATACCACATCATTCTTAATTTATTACTCACCCTCCTTTTCTTTCCACGAAGATACGAGTTAATTTAGACGTTTTGGAAAGTCGGGGTGTTACATTCCTCCCCCCTTAGAAACATTCATCCTCGAATGAAAAATCTGAGGCACACTGTTCAGTCCTTAGGACTTGCCAGAATTTATGCAGTTTATCCTTTGTAAATGTCACTATCCAGGAACCTGAATGCAAAATTTCTAACCTAGGTGTCTCACATGACAACATAAATAGCTAAGCGTTATAGCTCCACCACAACAGAGCGAGCAGACATACAACGACAACCACAATAATAATAAGTAATAGTATATATATATATATATATATAGGTGTCTTACCTTACTGCCCTAATATAAACTGATATGACATCACCCTGGGGTATGAAACAAGTGAGGATATTTGGACCTCATGCTATCCTCAGCCTCCCAGGTCACCTCTTCTCTATTTTTATTCCTCCACAATACTTTAACTGAAGCCACCTCTTTGGCAACAATAGACTCACCAACTGGGGTAGATACAATAAAGGGTCGATCTAATGACTCTGCTACTATACATAGCTTCCCCGCAATAAATGGAGTCACATAAGACAGAGTAGATCCAGGATCTATCAAAGCATAACACAATGGGAGCAAACAATCAATGTACCTATCATAACATCTAGTGATGACTCTGAGTCCTGTCGGTCGGCTAGTGAATATGTACGATTCTGGCCACTACTAGAACTAGATGCTCCCTCTCTGCCTCTGCCTCTACCTCTACCTGCTGAAGTCTGGGGTCCACGCCCTATAGACTGTGCTGATGAAGAGGAACCTACTATTGACTTGGTTGACTGACCTATACCACCCTGACCTATGGTCGGGCAGTTTCTCCACACATGCCCCTCCTGTCCACAAGAATAACAACCTGTTGAACCCTGTTTACACCTCCCGAAATGTAGCCTACCATAAGTTGCGCAACGCGGCGGTGCTGTCCTAGCGTGGCCTGAGCCTCTCTGCTGATGAGAGTTTGATGCTCGTGAGACCTCACATGGGTCTGACTGTCCCTGACTATAAAATCTACTACCCTGGAACTGCTGTGGTGGAGGTCTAGGTGGCCTAATAAAATATCGGGGTCTGGGACCACCCTAAAAATCTCCCTGCGAATCAGCGGGCCTAGCCCTCTTCTGTCTCTCTCTCGACCCTCTCACTCGTATACTGTCGATGTCGGCGATCCTCTATGCCCTGTACGAAGGCCTGAATCCGCGAGATATCCACATTATCATTTAGCGCAGCGGTAGAACAAGCCTCGATATAGTCTGAGTCAAGCCCTCCCACAAATCTACGCACCCTGTCATGCATCATATCAACAAATGCTGGTGCATATCTAGCCAATGAATCAAATCTCAGCCCGTACTCTCGGACACTCATGCCACCCTGTCGGAGGTTCAGAAACTGGTCCACCCGGCCATCCCTAATCTCTCAAGGCAAAAAGTGATCTATGAAAGCTTCTGTAATGCTATCCCAAGTGGGTAGAGATGTATCTTT
The DNA here is from genome assembly GCF_900185275.1 of Solanum verrucosum. Lineage (NCBI taxonomy): Eukaryota > Viridiplantae > Streptophyta > Magnoliopsida > Solanales > Solanaceae > Solanum > Solanum verrucosum. Next base: position 1,147,056 of record NW_026020177.1, read on the forward strand.
TTCCCTAGATCTCTCCCAACTTTCATACCACAATACTGCAACATCACGCAATCGAAATGCTGCTAACTCAATTGACTCAGTCGCGGAGGCATGCATGACTCTGAAGATCTTATGAAGCTGATCAACAAAGTGTTGAGGGTCTTCTCTGCGATCTGTTCCTGTAAACTGTGGAGGATTCAAGGCAAGAAATTCATGAACTCTCGAACTTCCGGGCCCTTCAGAAGGTCCGGCAATATCTGGCGCAACTGGTTGGTACTGTGTAGCTACTAACTGTGCTAACATATATACTGCACTCTTGAAATCCTGATCAGATGGAATAGGAGGAACTAGAGGTGGTACTGCTGGTGGAGTCGGAAGTCCTGTAGCCCTCGGAGGCTCCTGAAGCTGTGGAGAAGCTATAGGGGGCTAATAAGATGTCTCCCCCCGGGTCTCACAATGGGCCACCTCCACTTGTGGTACTTTGTCGGTACCCTCACTTGTAGTTGTATCTAGCCCCTGGCTAGTTGTGGTCTGTCTAGTATCAGTCATCTCTATCTTCATACAAGTATCAATTATTAGCCAGAAACCTCAACCCTTCAGACACCGCTCTATAGCACGAGGTGAGCAAAAGAAGGATAGTCATTCTAACATGCCCGACAACTTCTTGCTTATCGAATGTGGTGCACAACACATTTATCAACAAGACTCTACTAGAGATGGCTTGCAGACTCCCTAGGATACGACGTTGCTCTGATACCAAGTTTGTCACGCCCCAAACTCAAGGGCGCGCAACTGACTCCTAAAGCCAAAACTCAGGTCCGAGCCGACCCTGTTGAACCATTTGCTACTAGCGCATGGCAGTCACATGCAATTAAGAAAACAAACAAGTATATCTCGGCTTAAAACTAAGCCCTCGGCCGACAAGGCCCCTGTCAACAGATCTACAAGAGAACCAGCTACTCCCAAGAGTTCATATAAAGAAATATCCACTAGCACAAAAGTTCTGATTGGGCCGTCGAGGCCACCATGATATCTATACCAAAACTAAAAACAGGTCAATATCAGTACAGTACATCAAACAGCTCACAAGCTTCAACAAACCAACAACATAGGCCAGCATGGCCATAACGTAGCTATAAACCCCACACACTAGTTTGCAAGCCTCTAAGCGTAGTAAAGATTGGTGGGACAGGGCCCCAGCCTACTCATGAGAACATATACAACAAAAGGTAACAAACTTCCCAACTCTGGCAGCTCCGGAGGAAAGGGGCTGACCAATCGGATAAAAGTCAACCCTGCTAATATAGAGGTCTACTCGGTCTTCTGTCAAGACCTGCATGCATGAATGCAGCGCCCCCAAGGCAATGGGGCGTCAATACAAAATAATGTACAGAGTATGAAAGGCAATAGACTATGATGAGGTATCCTGATATACTGGAATAATTTGATAAATAAATTAAGTATAAGATAATTGTACTGACCTGCTTCTAAATCTAAATTTATCAAAAATAATAAAACAACAACCTAACCAAGCCCCCATAAGCTCGGTAGGTATAAACAACACACAAGACCACCTACTCAGGCCCCCATAAGCCCGGAAGGTGCCAATCAGCCTGTATACCCCTATCGGTAGTCCCCTAGCACCGCAGGCAGTCACATAGCCCTCTTAGGCATCAACATATCTTCTAGACAACTCATAGCCCTATTAGGCAACAACATGGCCCTGTAGGAAGCACATAACCTTCTTAGGCGTTAATATATATTCCTGTAGGCAACTCATAGACCTTCTAGGCATCAATATAGCCCCGTAGGCAACTCATAGCCCTTTTAGGCATTCATATAGCCCTGTAGGCAGAACATAACCCTGCTAGGCATAGATCACATTCCTGCAGCTAACAACAGTAGCCCAAAGGCAACAATAACAATCCAACAGCTAAGAGTGAGCAATTTAGTTATAGGCAACCTGTACAAATAGCCTCTAAGTCGTGTCCAACATACGAATGTTACTACTGAATAAGGATCTCGATAAGAGAGGATTATACGCACTCGAGCAGCCAACAATCAACAATAATAGCTATAAGTATAACAATGATAACAACTCAATTACATTGCTCCTAAGCTTTAAGGAAACATGCCATAGGAAGAGAATAGCCTTAACATACCTTTTTCGCTAAATTCACGTGGCCTAAAGACTTTAACTCATAACTCCCTCGATTCTACAACAAGGTAGGACCATAATCAACACACAAAATAAAATATACCATGACAATACAATAAAAGATATGTATTTCCGTCGCAAATTGCTATTTGCTGCTTATAAAAGTTAGAGTCGATGAAAGAAGGGTCTTACCTCGATCTTAGGTTCGTAATTCACCTCAAAAACTTCAAATATATTCAAACCCCTGCTGTCCCAAAACTAAAATGTGATATGCTACGCAATCGATAAAACAAATTATACCACGATGTTGAGGCCAACGCGTAGAACAACTTTCGTCAAGGACTTACGTCGAGAAAATCTATATTTCACTTGATCCTAAAAATGGGTTTCTATGTTTTCTCTGTATATTTAGCTTAAAATGAAGAAAAAACCCGAAGAAGAAGATATATACAACTTTCCACCGACCTAGGGCCCCACCTCACGTGCCTGCTTGCGCAGTCCCACGAAAATGTGAATATCTCTCTATTATGAAGTCGTATGAATGAACGGTTTGATGCGTTGGAAACTAGACTCGTAGACCTTCGATTCGATAGTTTGTGGGCCCCATATATCTTTATAGATTGGGAGAAAACTTCCAAGACATTTGACCCAAAGTTCAGAGAAATCTTTAAGAAGGAACTTACGATAACTTCCGCCAACTTTTATTTTGCCAGTTACCTATCTTCAAAACTTGAGATGCAACACTTGAACACTTAAAATATTAAAATAAGACATACCACATCATTCTTAATTTATTACTCACCCTCCTTGTCTTTCCACGAAGATACGAGTTAATTTAGACGTTTTGAAAAGTCGGGGTGTTACATAAGCTATGTCCTCGGAATATGAGGACTCACCAAACTTCAATCTTCTATATTAGATCCTAGCCACGGAAGCGCGAATTTCTAATGTCGGTCCCTACATTTGGGGAATTGTAGGCAAGAGTATGCGTTAGTAAAAAACATGTACCAACTATGATAGCCATGCTTAAAACATTTGAACACATGAGAAAAAGGATATTTTCATATAGTGCAATGACCAAGCAAAATCATGAATGTAAAAGAACTAGAAGACATAAGTCATAAAACATGGGCAATGCAAATAAACATCATCTTAAGTCACATGTGAGATACTTCTTGAAGTAACCTTAGTTCATTATTGTGGGAGATTTACCTTTAACCACATATAAGACCATGTGAGATATAAATAGAGAATCCGGTGTCTACCCCACACCGAAAAGTGGTGTCCAACTTGACAAGGTAAGACCAATAACTTCTAGCTTATTTGGATCTGCTAGCTAATGTCTATCTAAGACAATCATCCAATGGGGGCACATAAGTATGGGATAATGAAATTGCTTCTAGAAACCCATCCTATACCAATGAGAGAGCTACCATCTCAATATCCTCTCAGTGTTAAGCGTAAATCCCAAAGAAAAGTTATATTCTTAACTTGCCTTTATTATCCATGAAAGAGCACGTCATCTTGCCAGTCCAAGCTATGTCATATGTCATCCATGGAAAGGTACATTTAAGTAACCAATCCAAGCTAGGTTTCATTAGAATAGGTCCTTATTTTTGAATCATTTTAGGTGAGAAGACCTTTCAACCTTAGAATCCTTCATGTGAGAAAACTTTTCACATTCATGCATGAGTAGTTATATGAGCAATCCTTTCAAAATAATTAACTACAATGACAACACATGCTTTTACTCTCAAAGAAATCTACATCATATTGCATCAATTCCATATGAACATGCATAATTTCATAATTCATCTTTCATAGTTCAAAACCCACTTTCAATCATTAATATCCAGAAAACATGGGTTCGACATGAGTTCATGGGAATTAATCATAAAATCACGTAATTAGCTAAATTCATGCTTGATATATCATAAAACAATCAAATAAATCATATTTAAATGAACCCATGACATGAAAGAAAACCCTAACTCGATTGGGAATTCTAACTTTGTAATTTGGAGAATTTGGGAACTCCATGGAGGAATGGGCTCCATGGATGAAAACTATCATACCTCATTACCAAGAGCTTTTCTTCAATGGAAGATTAGGAGTTTTGGCAAAAAATCCAAGGTTAAACCCTTCTTTTTCAAGCTTTCTAGAGAGAGAAATATTTTGGAGAGGAAAACTTGTTTTCTTTTTGGTCAATGAGTAGAGAATGAATTGAATGGGTTATTTTGGGGTTAAACTTTACTTATATAGGGCTTTGGGTTAAGGGGAAAATGACGGGGTATTAATTTAAACCAAATAGGAAAAGACCCAAAAGACCCTGATCAACAACTAATGTGACCACTTCACGACAGCCTATACGAATCGTGTGAGGGACCATGACCTGTTATGGTCACTGTTATCCTTGGTCAGTGGCCTCTGAACATTGGCCATCCTTCACGACTACCTTCATGCCTTGTGAGGCTTACCTTAGGCCATCAAAAGGGCTCGTGGGAAAGGAGCCCTCCTGGACAGCTTCTGGAAAGGTTTTACAGGCACCACTACAGGGCGTGAAGCTCACCATGGGCTGTCCACTGTCTTCATGGGAGGGAGACATGCGAGTCAGGTCTAGGGCACCTTCATGAGCCCTCCAAGAGACCATGGTTCTCTTCATGGCCCGTTTGGGCTTGGTGAGGAGTTGCATAGTCCACTTTTGGGCTTGTGAGTTGCCCACTTGACCATCCCTATCCCCTTTCTTGAATTCGTGGTGTTACATTATCTTCCCCCTAGGAACATTCGACCTCTAATGAGATTCAAAACATCAGATGGAGAGAAAAACTCTATCCTATCAGCCCAAACAACATGACATCACATAATTACGCATATCTGAGGAGAAAATATCAACTCCAAGCTAAAGCGTGTTCAATGCATCACATTCTGAAATCTATATACATCTCATACTCAAATACACATAAACATGTTGAAATCAATCAGGCTAACTCATTTTCTCAAAATTTAAGCTTTTCACGAACTTGCTGGATGAGGGCACTCCATGCAACCTTACCATTTCCTTCAAATACAACTTGGCATAGTCCTCCACCAAATAAGAAACCTTGGCGGGAATGAAATAAGTCAATTTCATCATCTGATCTATAATAACCCCAAATCAAGTCATGTTGTCGCCGGGTGCAAGGCAACCCAACAATGAAGTCCATGTTAAAGTCTTCCCACTTCCAAGTAGGAATGCTAATATTTGGGATAAACCTCCCACCTTTTGATGCTCAACCTTCACTTGTTGACAGTTGGGGAACTTAGGCACAAATTCCGGAATATCTTTGTTCATACCATTCCACCAATAGATCTCCCGCAAGTAATAGTACATCTTGGTGGCTCTCGGAAGCATGGAATATCAAGAATTATGGGCTTTTGACAAGATCTGCTCTCTCAAGTCATCAACATAAGGAACACATAAACGACCTTGATATCGAAGTACACCACCTCCCCCTGGACAAAGACTCCACGGACTTCTAAAGCACCGCTTTATTTAATTCAACCAAAATCGGATCAAGACCTTGCTTGGCCTTCACATTAGTCACAAAAGACTGAACCACTGTGAACCACCACACCACCCTTGGTAGAGTGGACAAACCGAACACCCAATCGGGTGAATCTATGAACATCTCGAACCAACTCTTTCTTATTATCTTCAATGTGAGAAACACTGCCTATCGATAATCGACTAAGAGCATCCACCACCACATTTTCCTTACTGGGTGATAGAGAGTACTCATGTCATAGTCTTTCAACAATTCAACCCATCTCCTTTGGCGAAGATTTAGATCTTTCTAGTTAAACGCATATTGCAATTTCTTGTGGTTGGTAAAGACATCCACATGAACACCATACAAATAATGCCTCCAAATCTTTAAGGCAAAAACAACTACCGCTAGTTTAAGGTCATGGGTCGGATAATTCATTTCATGATTCTTAAGTTATCTTGAAGCATAGACAATTACTTTTCCATTTTGCATAAGGACACATCCTAACCCATTTCTCGAGGCATCACAATAAATGAAAAAAAACCATGTGTCCCTTCCGATAATGTTAACACTAGAGCCGAAGTAAGTCTATCCTTCAATTCTTGAAAACTCTTTTCACACGCTTCGGACCATAAGAACTTAACCTTTTTTTTTCAATGTTGTCAATGGAGAAGCAATCGAAGATAATCCTTTAAAAAACTTCCTATAGTAATTGGCTAGAGCTAAGAAACTCCTAATATCCGAAGAGGTTAGAGGTCTAGGACAACTTTTGACCGCATCCGTCTTCTTAGGATCTATCTCAATACCCTTACCATACACAATATGCCCAAGAAAAGCCACAGACCTTAGCCAAAACTCATATTTGCTAAACTTTGCAAAGATTGTTTGGTCCTTGAGGGCTTGTAAAACAAGCCTCAAATGATTGGTATGCTCGTCTTCACTCCTCAAACAGATCAATATATAATCAATGAACACTATCATAAACATGTCAAGGTATTTCTTAAATATCTTATTAATCAAATTCATAAATGCCACCGGAACATTAGTCAGACCAAACAACATCACTAAAACTCATAATCACTATAGCGAGTTTCAAAAGCTATCTTCGGAATGTCATCTTCCTTTACCCTCAATTGATGATAACCCGACCGGAGGTCGATCTTAGAGAAATAGCTTGCTCCTTGAAGTTGGTCAAACAAATCATCTATCCTTGAGAAATTATACTTATTTTTAATAGTAACTTTGTTCAATTGCTGGTAGTCAATGCACATACGAAGCAAACCATCTTTCTTTCTAACAAAAAAAATTGAAGCACCCCATAGAGAGATACTTGGTCGGATGAAACCCTTATCCAACAAATCTTTCAATTGCTCCTTTTGTTCCTTAAGTTCAGTCAGAGACATACGGTAAGAAGGAATAGAAAAAGGTTGCGTAGTCAATACCAAAGTCTATTCCATTTTCGGGTAGATCATCTGGAAATACTTTTGGAAACTCATTTACAATAGGGACCGACTTAAGAGTAGGGGTCTCGAAATCTATATCTCTTACCCTAACTAGATGGTAAATGAAATCCTTTGATATCATATTTCTAGCTTTAAGACAAGAAACGAACTAACGCTTAGGCATATAATTTCTCCCTTTCCACTCTAGGATAGGTTCCTTTGGAAACTAAAACTTGACTGCACGGGTTCCACAATCAACAAAAGCGTAATATGCATGTAACAAGTCCATTCCACGGATAACTTCAAAATCTAGCATATCAAGCTTTATGAGGTCAACATGAGTGACTCTATGGGACAAGGATACATGACATTTTTATAGACCATCTTAGCCACAACAAAATCACCAACAAGAGTAGACACAGAAAAAGGATCTAACCACACATCTGGAAGAATATCAAGTCTCATAGCCACATATGGTGTCACAAAGACAAGGTAGCAGTAGGGTCAAGTAAGGCATAAACATCAAGTTGGAAGACTTTCAACATACCTGTAATCACATCGGGAGAAACCTCTTTTTCACCACGAGTCAGAAGTGCATATAATCAGTTTTTCTTAGAAGCATTGAAACCCGAACCACTCAAAGGAGCTTGCGTACCCTCTCCTCCTATAGCTATAAGCATCAGGCAATCCCTCATCTTATGACCACTTTTAACATAACCAAAGCAACCATCCATGCCAGCTAAACATTTACCCTCATGTTTTCTTCCACACCAAACACAAGTAGGCAATGAAGATCCACTACCATTCCCTCCTTGAGGCTTAGGGTTAGAAACCCTATCTTTATTGAACTTAGGAGGAGCATTGGAGGAATCTTGGTCGAAAAACCTTTATTGGAACTTAGGTAGACCATGTCCACCAGTCTTTGAGTGTGAGAAGTTACCATCACCGGTCTTGGCCCTCTTTGCCTCCCTAGACCCTTCCTTAAGTTTCCCCTGTTCTATTTATTGAGCATGAACCATGAGACGAGAAATGTCTATATCATTGATAAACAAAGTGGTACGACATTCCTTAACTACCATCTCGGACACACCCGAAACAAACTTACTCATCCTTGACCTAGGATCGACAATCACAGTGGGAGCATATCAAGACAATTTTGTGAACTTTAAAGCATATCCCTTCACGCTCAAATTTCCTTGATGAAGGTTGATGAATTCAAGCACCTTTGCCTCCCTCATCTCAAGGGGAAAAACCTATCAAGGAAAGCAACTTTAAATTTTTCCCAATCAAGAGGACCTGCATCTTCCTCTTTCCCTTCCTTCCATTAGTTGAGCCATGCGTGACTAACACCCTTAAGTTGATAAGCGCCAATTTCACCTTTTCCACCAGCGTCACTCCCATGATCATCAACACCTTGTAAACCTCATCAATGAACTCTTGAGGATCTTCCTCACCTTAGATCAATAAAAATCCATAGGATTTATTTGAGTGAAGTCCCTCACTCTAGATGCCACCGTACCTAAATTTGGGTTAACGGGAGCCACAACCTCCCTATTTGATTGGGTCGTCATGGCTTGCTCCAACACTTGAAAATCTGCCCTAAACTTCACATTAGTCACTTGCTCGGCCAAAGGATCAACTGTAACTTGAGGAACTCGAGGAGGAGCCTCTTAATTCTCATTTTGTCCCGCATTCCTTCTAGCATATGCCCTTCGAGTGGCCATATCCTATAGAGCATCGGATAAGGATTAAGAGAGAGACATTATACAGTCAAGCTCTATTACATGACTTTAGAGTAATAAAATAAATTGAGTTTCCTAAACATCTTATAACGTCTCATTCATAAATGTGGCGTGCTTCACACTCATGAACAAGACTCTACTTGACGTGGATTATTAGACTTCCTAGGGCCTTTCTAAAACTTGTGCTCTGATACCAAGTTTTTCATAACCCAAGTAGCCCCATAGGCATAACATGGAGTATAAGACCTTGAGAGGCCCCATACAAGCCACTAAGCTTTCATCATACAAGATAATAGAATAACGAGATTTAAAAGACAGTTTCAGCATAAAAAAATTTATAAAGTAAAGCAGAAATCTAAACATTGTCTCAAAGCTTTCTAGCACATAAGAGTTCATCCAGGAGTAGCCCATACATCAAGTTCCAAAATTGAAAATAAGGACAAAAGGGAAATCAAGCTTGGTCCTCAGAATATGAGGACTCACCAAATATTCAATCTTCTATATGAGATCCTTAGCCACGAAAGTGCAAATTTGTAAGACCGAACCCTACATTTTAAGAAATGTAGGAAAGAGTATGCGTTAGTACAAAATATGTACCAAGTATGATAGCCATGCATAAAACATTTAAAACATGCTTAAAATGGGACATCTTCATAAAGTGCAATGACCAAGATAAATCATGAATATAAAAGAAGTTGAGGACAAAAGTCATAAAACAAGGTCAATGCAATTAACATCATCTTAGAATGCATGTGAGATACTTCTTAAAGTAGATTTAGTTCATTATTGTGGGAGAATATAAGACCATGTGAGCTATCAGCACGGAATCTAGTGTCTGCCCCATACCAAAAAGGGGTGTCGTACTGTCCAAGGTAAGACCATGAACTTCTATATTATGTGGATCCACAAGCTAATGTCTATCTAAGACAATCATCCTATAGGGGAACATAAGTATGCGATAAGAAGATTGCCACTAGAAACCCGACCTCTACTAACAAGAGAGCTTCCATCCCAATATCCTCTCGGTGCTAAGCGTAAATCTCACAGAATAGTTATTTCTTAACTTGTCTTTATTATCCATGGAAGGGCATGCCATATTGCCGATCCAAACTAAGTCATATGTCATCCATGGAAAGGTACAATTAAGTAACCAATCCAAGATAGGTTTCATTAGAATAACTCCTTATCTTTGACTAATTTTAGGTGAGAAGACCTTTCAACCTTAGAATCCTCCATGTGATAAAACCTTTCATGAATATGTGAGCAATCCTTTCACAAAAATTAACTACAATGACAACACATATGCTTTTACTCTCAAAGCAATCTACCTCATAGCACATAAATTCCATAAGAATATGCATGATTCCATAATTCACCTTTCATAGTTAAAAATCCACTTTGAATAATCAATATCTAGAAAACATGGTTTGGACATGGTTCATGGGAATTCATTATAAAATCATGTAATTATCTCAATTCAGGCTTGGTAGATAATAAAACAATCAAATAAATCAATATTTAAAGGAACTCATGGCATGGAATAAAACCCTAACTCAATTAGGGAATTCTAACTTTGTAAATTGGAGAATTTGGGAACTCCATGAAGGAAAGGGCTCTTTCGATGAAAACTATAATTCCTCAATGCCAAGATCTTGCCTTCAATGGAGGATTAGGAGTATTGACTTGAAACCCTAGGTTTAACCCTTCTTCTTCTAGCTTTCTACAGAGAGAAATATTTTTGATAGGAAGATTTGCCTTCTTTTTGGTAAATGAGTAGAGAATAAATTGAATGAGTTATTTTACGGTTAAATAACTTAAAATAACCATCCCACGACTTAACTAAATTAATTAGCTAATTACCAAACAACCTCTCACCTTGGCCGAACCACACCAGCAACACAGGTGCAATCGACGGATCCCCATCCACGGACTGTGGATGGGTTGATGCCTCATGATGTCACCTCATGGTTCGTGACTAAAGCATGGTTTGGGGGCCCTTGACCTACAGAGGCCATCCACGGAGCGTGGATGGACCTACTGGTCGTGAACCCTATCCGTAAGTCACCCTAAATTTCTAGCTTTTTGTGATCTTGGGGTCTTAGGGGTTAGGCTTTAGGATCCTCCTCAAGGACCCTTAGGGTGGTCCTTGGGGAGTCGTACCTTGACGTTTAACCCCTAAACCCCTCAACCATACCTCGGGACAACACCAAACCACCTCAAACCTCATGAAAAACTCAGACACTCACTAGTTAGGCTCTAGTTTCACTTATTCATTTTACGGGTCATTACACCGAGGCTGAGATGGATGATGAGATGCTTGGGGTTGTTGAGGAGGCTTCCTATGAAGACCTTACTAAGACTGAGGAGGCCATGGTAGATGCAGCTGTGCAAGCTTCTTTGGCGAATACACCCTTGGTTGATCCTAATGTAGCTACTATTGCTTCTGAGGTGACTCCGGGCACTGATGCCTAGAAAGTTTGAGCGACTTCTTAGACATGATTCCTTTTTACCTCCCTCTCTGTCTTACTTTTTGACTTTTGGATATCTTATTTCTTGCATTTGAGGACAAATAGCTTTTGTTTGTGGTGGGGTGAGGCCCACCTTTTGTGATTATTGCTTTGTTCATACATTGGGTTTTGTGGTATATATTATGTTTAACACTGTTTTTGTGGATGATTGAGCTTGTGGCTCCTTGTGTTAATTGTAAATGATTTTTGGACCCTTTCGGAAAAAAAATTGTGCCACCTCTTCTTTGTGTTTGAATGTTGTTGTTCTCTTGCAAATTTGAGTGTCGGTCTTGATCAATATCGATGACTTGAATAGTTTTCATAATCGAACAAAAATGAATCTGTGGCTACTATGGGTCCAAATGAAGTTGCATAGACAATATGTCAACTTTTTGCATCTCGTTGTGACTAGCCAAGTATCAAATTGAGTCTCATCTGATGAACATTGCACACTAGCGAAAGTGCGGAGTCTTGTTTGACATTGGTTTCAATGCCTTGTGTGATGAGCTTACCGTGAACCATGTGTGATGACACCCAGAATTTGCCTTGTTGGTCCGGTTGACTAAGTGATGCAAATCTCTTTATATGATCTTAGACAACTTTGAAGAGTGTGAAATAATTTGACATTATACCCCTTTTTGTGACCTACCCTGTGAGTGTGTGAACTTCGCTTGAACACCTTTTGAGCCTTACCCTTTTCTTGGAAGAAACTTGATGAAATTGTGAACTTTCTTGATCCATTACCCTTAATCCTCATGATTTGTGGTTTGAGTGAATAGCCAACTTAGGCCAAAAGCCTAAGTTGGGGGTGTGGTGAAAAGAGAAGGTAAATCAAGAAGTGCGAGGAAGTCCCCTTTGACCCATGGGTTTGAGAAAAATGGAACCTCTCTGTATAAAAAAAGAGAGAAAAAGAAGAAAAGAATGAAAAAGTTGTGGAATAAAGTTGTGAAAATGCAAAAGAAATGGGGTTTCCAACGGCCATGGAAAGTGAATAATGGAGTGACTTGGGAGCACGAATGAGAAGGATAAAGAAAAGGAAAGAAAGTGTTGTTCACACTACATTTCATGAGGATAGAAGTCACTGAGGCTAAATGACCATACCTTTACACTCAGCCCCGTTACAAGCCTTGAAAAGACCTTTTTGATCTTGAGTGAGCGAAACAATTGTTGATTGGAAAATACGGGCAAACCTATGGGTGAAATCATGCATTATGTTCATCTTTGTGAGTGTGAGTGTGGATTTGATTCTGAAGCTTTAAATTGTTGAACCATTGTGTGTGAATATGGAATCATTCTTTGTGTGAGGGCATTTGAGTACCTTTGTTGAGGTTGAACTTGCATTTGAAGCAAGTATTGTGAACTTGAGAATCTTTGAATATGGTGTGTCACAACTTGAATCTTTGAGTCCACAATTGATCCTTGCATGAGTAAGTTGAGTCTTTTTGTGTGCATTCATGATTGAGTCTTGTGTAGCACTGTTTGAGACATCCTTTTTGAACAACTGAACTTGAGTTATACTTGAGGACAAGCAAAAGTTTAAGTTCGGGTTGTTGATGAGTCCACGATTTGGACTCATTTAGGGCTTTATTTTAATAGATTTAGTGTCCTCAAATGCATATTTTGTACCAGTAATAGATGTAAATCCTTGTTTTTCAGGCATTTGGATTGAGGAACAAAGCATGAACACTAATGAGCAAAAAGGAACAAGGCAACTGAAAGAACGAAGAAAAGAAGGTCCGATGATCACCTAACCCATTGGACGAGTTGCCGAATGGCCATGATCTCGCCTAAAGTTCCAGTGTTCCAAGCCCTCAAGGAAAAAATCAAGTCGGCGATAGAAGGGAGCAATCGGCGTGTCGCCGAACTTTTCTGCGATGCAGTGTTAGATCGCCCAAAGTTACAGAACGTGAGGATGTTGAAGGCCAAAGTAAAACGGCGATGTAATTGATCAAAGGGTGGATCGCCGAGTTGATCGGCGATCCCGACTTGATGCGCCAAATGGTGCTTCACAACATATTTTTGGCGACCATAAATACATTTTTAAATTATTAGTTTAGTATCAGTTTTCATAGTATCTAATTTTCATTATCAATCAGTTTTTTAAGAGCTTAGAATTGATAGTATTGAGACAATATTTTCCTTAGCTTTGAAGATTTGAAGATTTTCGTTTTTGAGAAATTGGAAGTGGGTTTTTGAGATTCTTCAACCTTGACTTTTGTAATGACGAAATTAATCTTATCCAGTTGATGGAAACACAATTTGGTAATGATTTTTTTATCTTTTTATGATGTCTAGATAAAACGTCAATTTTTGGGGTGTGATTATGTGATTATGGGTTGATTTAGCTGCTGGGTATTGCTAATTGATAGTTTAAATGTTGTTTAAAAGTGATTTCATACAGTAATTGTGGCTTAATTTAAAAGGTTGTAGTTCCAAATGCAACTCTACCTTTGTGTTTTTGGCTTGCTCAAGAGAGAGGTTTTAAAACCAAGATTACTGAATTGATAGTCTGTGGGTATTGGGTTGTCATGAGTTCAACTCGAGAGAGTGAATCCTAAAACCTTTTCCACACATTCAGCTCGAGAGAGTGAATGGACTAAAGCATAGGCTGTTCTTAGTTGTTGTTTATTGGTGTTCGAGAGAACTAATTTGATTAGGGGTAAATTGTTCGAGAGAAAGTTTATCCCCACTAAAGTCTAGCTTATTCAGTGATTTACAACTATTTATTATTATCCGTTGCAATCACCCATTTGTCAACCTTAGCCTATAATCCAGTCACATCTCAAGAACCCGTCTCTTTACTTGTTCCTTAGTGTTATTTGTTGCTGTAGTTGATAATTAAAATATAAAAAAACCTTGTTATTTGACACTTGTGTCACCCTAAATTTCAACAATGCTTTTATTCGTAAATATCTTTACCTATGATTGACTTGAATACATTTGCACTTGGCTCTTGAATCTTAAGAACATACCACTCCCTGTGGGATTCAATCCCAACTCACTTAGTTGGGTTATATTACTGACTAACGGTCGTTGGTACTTAGAATTGGAAGAAATGTCCTTATACGTGAAATCAATAATCCACTCAATTGGATCAACATTAATCATAACCCACAACAATGGGAGAAACCCTAACTAGAATTGGGGAATTCTTCTTCAAATTGTGGAATTCTAGGGGACTCCATGGGAGGAAGAATCCCATGGATGAAAAGCCATTATACCTTGATTACAAAGCTGTCACAAGTTTGAAGATTGGAGACTTGATCTGGACCTAGCTTCCATCTCCTTCTTCTTCTTCATCTTCTTCTTCTTCTTCTTCTTCTTCTTCTTCTTCTTCTTCTTCTTCCAACTTCTAGAGAGAGAATATATGAGAGGAGTTTTGGGAATTCTTTCGGATTTTGAGAGAATGACTTAATTGGGGAATTTTGGTGGTTAAAATAAATTATATAGGTGTCTTAGACTTAGGCAAATGACACCACTTCAATTAAATTAAAACCGGAAAAGACCCTTAAGCCCTACACTTAACCGCCTCAACTATCCCAAAATATCCAACCACGAGACCCCACCGACGGACCGTGGATGGACCTACGGTTCGTCATGGTCCAGCGTGGTCTGGACAAAGTTTTTGGGCCAACGACGGACCCTTAACCATGGACTGTGGACCCATCCACCAGGCGTGGGTCCTCGCCGTGATTCTGCCTTAGGTAGTTTCCCAGTATTCCCAACCCACGAAGACCACCTACAGCGCATGGGTCCAACCACGGGGAATGGTTGGCCCTCATGGGTGACACCTGCACTTTCTAACAATTTGAAAAGGTTTCCTCTTTTGATTCCGGGGTGCTACACAAACACTACAACTACAAGCTCAAGGACATTAGTCGGGTAGTTCTTCTATACACAACCTAGGCCGACCATAGATGCATCGCAATAAACCACAAACCATCTGAACCTTCTAGTAGAGTCAAGACTTGAGTTGTAGTCAACTTGGTCTTCAGTTCTAAGAAGTTTTTCTCACACTCATCTGACCATTGAAACTTTACTTTTTTATGATTTAACTTGGTCAATAGGGAAGCTATAGATAAAAATCGTTCAACAAACCTGTTGTAATAACCAGCCAAACCCAAGAAACTTCTAATATCACGCCAGTGTTTTACCATCTCAATTTTTTGAGAATCTGCACGGATCCCTTCGTTGGATACCACATGAACAAGGAAAGCTACCTACTGTAACCAAATTTCACAATTGATGAATATAGTAAATAGCTGATGATCCTTGAGATATTGCATAACAACTCTTAGATGAGTTCCATTCTCTTCCTGACTTCGAGAATAAATGAGCATATCATCAATAAAGATTTTGACGAACAAGTACAAATATCATTTGAACACCCTGTTCATTAAGTCCATGAAAGATGTAGGAGCATTTGTTAGTCCAAAAGACATAACTACAAATTCATAGTAGTGATGTTTGCGTAATCAATACACAACTTCCAATGCAAGTGTCTATGATCGTACAATAGTAAAGTAACCCAACCAAGGGTTGGGGTCAAGTCCCAAAGGAGCGGTTTTTGAAAATTAGTGATTAAGCACGAAAGTGCTAAAGCTAACCGTAGCTAAAGACTTTATCGAATGAAGGCATGACAAATTAAAAGGTTTGACACGAGTGCCAATTATCAATGGGGGTTTGTAAGCACGTAAAAAAGCACAATCAACAAAAATAAAAAGAGATACAAATATGGAGACGGGATTCTTGGGATGTGATAGGAATACGGGTTAGACTAGACTATTGGGAGCATGCTTTTGATGGTAAATTCGTTGAGTATTTGTGACTAGGCTAAACTATAGTGGGGTAAATTCTCTCTCGAGAAACTTAACCCGAATCAAATGGGTTCCTCTCGGACACCCACTTGCCGCATGAAGAACAACCTCTGCCTTAGCCCACTCACTCTCTTGAGCTGAGTGTGTGGGAGAAGGACTAGGGTTCACTCTCTCGAGCTAAACCTTATGTCGACCCAATCCCTCCAACCATCAATTTAGTAGTCTTAGTTTTACGACCTCTCTCTCGAGCAAGCTGAAAACACAAAGGTGAAATCATATTTGCAACTACAATTTCATTAAGTTCCACCACAACTACTAAACGAAGTCACATTTACACAACAAATAAGCCATCAACAAGTAAGACCCAACAGATAATCTAACCCATATTCACAAAATCACACCTCAAGAATTGGGGATTTAGGTACACATATAAAAGAGGTAAAAGTGTATACCAATCTCAGTTTCCATCAATAGGTATGCAAGATTAAGTTTTAAAACAAGTCAAAAGTGAAGAATCCATGAGACCCAAGTCCAAAATCTTGGAGTTGAAACCCTTTGAATCTTCAAGTTCTTCAAAACCCTCTCCAAACTTAGAGAAAATATTCTAAGTCTGATATTAAAACTTAATAATAAAACTTGCTAATAATAATTTCTACTCTGATACTATGCTACAAACCTTCAACTAGTATTTATAGATTTTAGGAAATGTGTTGTGAAGGATCACTCAGCGAAGTTAGTCGGGATCGTCGATAAACTCGGCGATCTGCCCTTTGGTTTAGTTCATCGCCGTCTTGCGTTAGCCTTCAGCATCGTCGTGTTTTGGATCATTGGGTGGCATAGTACATCCACACGGAACTGCTCAGCGATACACCGACTGCTCCTTTTCACCGCCAATTTGATCCGTTCTTACAGGGCTCAGCACGGTGGAACAAAAGGCGAGGATAAGACCTTTTGGCGACTCGCCGAATGGGTTCGGCGATTCTCAGATCTTCATTTCTTCGTTCTTTAAGCTGATTTTGTTCTGTTTTTGCTGAGTAGCGTCCATGCTTTCCCTTAAACCCCAAATACCTGAAACTTAAGGGTTTTCATCAGATATTGAGATAAAATATGCATTTGAGGACACTAATTCTATCTAAATATAACCCTAAATGAGTCCAATTTGTGGACTCATCAAGTGGCCATACCGAGTCCTGAAGGTTGTTTTCGGGATGTCACTATCTCTAACTCTGAGATGATGATAGCAGGATCTGAGGTCTATCTTAGGAAAGCAACTAGCACCTTTAAGTTGGTAGGAAAAATAACCAATCCTAGGGATGGGATACTTATTCTTGATTATGACTTTGTTCAACTGATGATAGTCAATGCATATTATGAGAGAACCGTCTTTTTCTCACGAATAACACTATAGCCCATCATGAAGAGATGATGGGTCTGATGAAACCTTTATCTAGAAGTTCTTTCAACTATTCTTTCAATTTTTTAAGCTCAGCTGTAGCCATTCAATAAGGAGGAACTAAAATAGGATGGGTATTTGAAAAGAGATCTGTTCCGAAGTCGATTTCTCCTTCAGGAGGAAGTCTAGGAAGATTTTCTGGGAACACTTCTGAAAACTCATTAACGATAGAGACTGACTCCAGAGTTGGGGTTTCGGAGTTTGAATCCTTAACCCGAACAAGATGATAGATATATCCTATAGAAATCATTTTTGTGGCCTTAAGGTAAGAGATAAATCAACCTACAGGGACTGAGCTACTACCCTTCCACTCCAAGACTGGCCCACTTGGAAACTAAAACTGAATGACCCTAGATCTACAATCAACTGAGGCATAACATGAATGTAACCAATCCATGCCTAGAATGACATCGAAATCTACCATTTCTAACTCTATAAGGTATGTTGAGGCGACATTCTGAGAAACTATGACATGGCAGTATTTGTATACCCGTCTAGCTATAACTGGGTCACCAACTAGAGTAGAGACTGAGAAGGGTTCTGAAAAAGTTTCTTGACTAACACCAAACCATTTACCAACGACAATATTTTGTTGCTAAATTACCAACCAAATATAAATTTGTTGGTAAACATGCCATCAAATATCTAATCAGTTGAAAATTATGCCGACGAATAAAGATTGTTGTTTGTAAATTACTAACATAATTAAAATAGTTGGTAATATACCATCCGATCATTAATCCATTGGTAATATTTACCAACATATTAATTTTTAGTTGGTAATATTACACATGAATGTTTAGTTGGATAGTAACTATTACCAACTATGATTCCAGAACTTTAAATTGTTAAGAAATTTTGTGTGAATATGGAATCATCGTTGTTGTGAGGGCATTTGAGTACCTTTGTTGAGTTTGAATTTGCATTGGAAGCAAGTATTGTGAACTTGAGCATGTTTGATAATGGTGAGTCACAATTTGAATATATGAGTGCACAAATGATCATTGTATGAGTAATTTGAACCTTTTTGTGTGCATTTATGTTGAGTCTTGTGCAACACTATTTGTAGGCATCCTTATTGAATTGTTGATCTTGAGTTTTACTTGAGGACAAACAAAAGTTTAAGTTAGGGGTGTTGATGAGTCCAAGATTTGGACTCATTTAGGGCTTTGTTTTGATAGTTTTAGTGTCCTCAAATGCCTAATTTATGCTATATGCAGATGTTAAAGCCTTTATTTTCAGGTATGTGGATTAAGGAGCAAAGCAAGGACACTAAAAGGCAAAAAGGAACAAAAGAAGCTGAAGAAGTAGAGCAAAGCAATCCTGGTAATTGCCAAGACCACTTGGCGAACCGCCGAGTGGCTCTTCAAACCGCCTAAAGTTCCAGCATGCCAGCCCATAGAGAAGAAACCAAGTAGGCTACAAAAATGAGCAGTCAACGAATTGCCGATCGGTTCCGTGATGACAAAATTGATTGCCCAAAGTTACATGATTTGAGGATGCTGAGGACCAATGCAAAATGGCAATGGAAGAGAGCAAAAAATTGATCCCCGAACCACTCAGCAAGCCCGACTTACCTCGCCTAATGGATGAAACCCTTATCCAATAAGTCCTTTACCTTATTCTTCAACTCCTTAAGTTCCGTCAGAGCCATTCTATAAGGAGGAATAGAGATAGGTTGGGTATCGGGGAGAAGGTCAATCCCAAAGTCTATTTTCATTTATCAGGAGGAACACCGGGTAAATCATCGGGGAAAACTTCCGAAAACTCTTTCACAACTGGGACCGACTCAAGAATAGGAGTTTCAGACTCCACATCCCTCACCCTCACTATATGGTAAAAGCAACCCTTAGAAATCATTTTTCTAGATTTTAGTTAAGAAACAAATTGACCTCTAGGAATATAATTCCCCCCCTTCCACTCAAGGATAGACTCTTATGGAAACTGAAACTTGACTACTCTAGTCCTACGATCAATAGAGGCGTAATAGGAATGCAACCAATCCATACCCATGATAACATCGAAATCTATCATGTCAAGCTCTATCAAATCCACCAAAGTAACTCTATGGGATAAAGAAACGAGAAATCTTCTATAAACCCTCTTAGCCACTACAGAATCACCAACAGGGGTAGAGATATAAAAAGGCTCTAACAATATATCGGGAAACATAACAAATCTCATAGCTACATAAGGAGTCACAAATGACAAAGTAGCACCCAGATAAAGTAAAGCATACACATCTATTGGGAAGACTTTTCACATGCCAGTCACTACATCCGAGGAACTCTCTTGATCACCTCCAATTTAGAGAGCATAGAAACGGTTTTGCTAAGGAGCATTCCCACCCGAACCACTTGGACAAGATGAAGGGTAGGGTTGAGCCCTACAACAACCATTTCCATTATTCTTAGCAACCGAAGGACAATTCCTTATTTTGTGATCCATTTTCACACAACCAAAGCAAACATTAGAACCCACTAAACATTTCCCTTCATGATTTCTCTCAAATTTGGCAGAAGTAGTCATCGAAGACCTACTACCATCTCCTTAAGATTTTGGGTTAGACACCCTTTCATTATTAGGCCATGGAGGAGTACTAGAAGAACCTTGCCCAGAGAACTTTTGCTGAAACCTTGAACATCCTGGTCTATCGGACCTAGAATGTGAATAGTTACCATCATCCACTCTTTCTCTATTTGTCTCTCTAGATCTTTTCTTCAACTTTCCTTCCACAATTTGTTGGGCATGTACCATAAGGAGAGAAATGTCCATGTCATGGCCAACCATAGTGGTGCGACACTCTTTGACTACTATGTCGGACACACTTGACACAAACTTACTCATCTTGGCCCTACGATCCGCCACAATGGAAGGAGCAACTTGATAGTTGAGTGAATCTCAAAGCGTATTATCTTACACTCACATTTACTTGCCTAAGGTTGATAATCTCAAGTACCTTGGCCTCTATCATCTCTAGAGGGAAGAATCTGTCAAGCAAAACACTTTTTGAACTTTTCTCATTCTATTGGACCCGCTTCCACCGGACTTGCCTCTTTCCACTGATTGAACCAAATTTGAGAAACACCTTTAAGTTGGTAAGCGACTAGTTCCGCCTTCTCTATCGGAGTCTCACCCATAATAACAAGTACCTTGTAGACCTCGCCGATAGAGTCTTGATGTTCTTCTTTCACTTTAGAGCCATAAAATTTTGGAGGGTTCATTCCTGTAAAATATATTACTCTTGACACCGCCGTACCCGCATTTGGGTTAATAGGGACTACCACCATTCTATTGGCTTGTGCCTTCATGGGTTGAGCCAACACTTGGAATGCTGACCTAAACTCCACATTTGTTACATTCTCATTCAATGGGTCAATCAGAGCTTGATGAGGAACCTCTTGATAAACATTGTCTCCCTCCATCCTTCTTGTAGCCCTTCTAGTAGTCATATCCTGAAAACCATCTGGCACAGATTAGGAGAAAGACTTATAGAGTAAAAATCCATGGCACGACTTAGAGAAGTGAAGTAGTTATGTTTCCTAAACATCAAATAGCCTCTCATTCATAAATGTGGCGCGCTTCACACCTATGAACAAGACTCTACTAGACGTGGTTTGAGACATCCTAGAACCATTCTAAACCTTGTGGTTTGATTACCAAGTTTGTCATGACCCGAGAGTACCCCTAGATTTAACAAGGTGTATAAGACCCCAAGAGGCCTCATACAAGCCACTTAGCATATCATAACATAAAGTTTAAAACTTTTCAACACTATCAAAGTCTTTTATTAAATGATTTGAAATCTAACATCATTGTCTCAAACCATCTAAACAACATGAATAAAGTCTTGGGTCACATCCAATACAATAATCCAAGACATAAAAGAAAAGCATAAGAGAAGGTGGTAATCACATCTTCGAACACAATGAGGACACACAAAATCGTCACTTCCTTGATCAACAACGACGCTAGCTCCGAGTGTGAGAATCAATGTCGCTGGACCCTACATTTGATAAGAGTGTAGGCAATAGTATTTGTTAGTACAAGAATGTACTAAATATGATAGCTAGCATAAATAACATCAACGTCATAGTTAGTCAATACAAACCATAAGCATAATCAATGTGGATAAGCCAACATAAAAATAAGAAAGGAGTACTTCTCAAGCAACCTTAGTTAGCCTTAGTCAAGACTTGGGTCATCTGCCTCTAGTCAACATACCTCATAGAAGGCATATCAAGCAACATTTCAAGCTATTCATTCTTCACAACATAATCATATCGATTATATTTACTGTTGAAGACATGTGGATTCGTGAAATGACCCAAAAGGTTCTTAAAAATGTGCTACGGAAGTTACCGGAAACTTGTTTAGCTATATCACAAAAATTCGTTTCGTTTTTCGAAAATCTAACTTCATATTCTTGTTTAGGGGGTTAAATTGAGTGGGAAATGGGTCTAACCCAAATTTTAGAGCAACCGTATCAAAATCCGAAATTTCCAAGTGAAGCCTTTTTCGAGGGTCTACTTTGGAGGGTCATATCTCCTAGCACACAAATAATTGGGTGGCCCATAACATATCTATGGAAAGCCCTTGGAGTTAGCTACCTAACACACTTCGTTTCACCTCATTCGGAGTTCGGACGAAGAAGTTATGCCCATTTTCGTAAAATCCGCCTCATATTTTTTTCTAAGTGTTGGACCATTTTTCCAAAGGGCATATGTTATTTCCTATATACCATTAGTTCAATTCCCATCTCTAAAACATTTCCCAAAACACCTCTCCCATACTTAGACACATTTTCTCTCAAGTTCTCTCAAGAACCCTAATCCAAAACCTTCCTCAAGATTGAAGAGGCTCTTGCTCCAAGTTCCAAGCTTCCATTGAAGACACTCTCAAGACCTTCATAAGAACTCAAGGTATGTGGTGTTGAACTCATGGGTCCTTCCACCCATAGTGCCTAGACTCTATTCTACTCACTAATTCATGGTTTAAGTTAAGATTCATAAATTAATCTTGTTCTTTGTAATAATTTCCTGCACATTGAATTTTAAACATGAAAAGTGATTGTTTTGAGCATGTTGTGACTCTAGAACTTGAATTTAAATTTGGAATGGATGTGGAGATTTTCATGTGGTATTGTGGGTGTTAAAAGGTGTTGTTGTAGGTTGTTCACTGGTTTGGCTGCACAATTAGTACCCTATTTTCCATGCTCTTTGATTCCATTACATGTCTTCAAGGTGTTTGACAAAATGTCCAACTATGGGGAATTGATGAATCGATGCTTTAAAGCTTGAGTTATGAGATGTATGGCAATCCAGAGATGTGTTGATGACAAACTAAGCTTGTGTATATGTTTATTCCATACGTGAGATTGCATTAGAGCATAATGGGAATTTCCTATATAAAGTGTTGCATGACCATGCCCGGTCCGGGGGAAAAGAACCGAACAACCATGTGAGAGGTTTATATCTCACCACCTAGGATGCTTGGGGTGTGACCAACATCAACCATGTGAGAGGTTTATATCTCACCACCTAGGATGCTTGGGGTGTGACCAACATCAACCGTGTGAGGGGTTTATACCTTGTCACCAGGGTGTCCGGGTGTGAACGGCATCCCCCATCCTAAGTTGGGGTTATAGATTGGTTGGATCATGCATACACATATGATATCTACTATTAGTATAGATTTACTTAAACATGTTTTGACTTCACTTTGATCATGCATCCTAATATTGTTATTCATAATGCCTATGAAACTATTTCTTGTATTTCGATTGTGTCCTTGTCTATTGTTGTGTTGCACCCCGCATACTTAGTACATTCCAAGTACTAACGCATATTTTGCGTACATGATGTCACCATGTAGGGACCGGAGCTACTCTTGATCCTTCTCTCCATTCACATGGCTAGTACGGTGCTTATCCGAGTTTGTTGGTGAGTCCTCAATGATTCGAGGGCTATGTTATGTTTCCTACTCCTATGTTTTGAGACTTTAGCTTGCAATTGTATTTTGACTATGAGGGGAGCCGATAGTATGTCATGGCCCCCGTCCTATTTATGTATGTAGAGGTGTGCATTGGACAAGTATTTTGTAAATGAGCTTGACTCTTGTTCTATGATGTCATTTTGAAATGGTTTGCCCTTAGTCCCTATTTCCCGTTAATTAATGTTGATTGTACTTTCGCGACCGATGAAGTGTGATGACAAGTTGGAGAGGCTTGTTTGGGGTTCCTTCGGGTTCCTCATTCACCATGTCACGTCTAGGCCCTAGGCTTGGGTCGTGACAAGCTTGGTATCAGAGCACTAGGTTGTTAAATCCTCGGAGTCCAACACACCGCGTTGAGTAGAGTGCTAATCATGGTTGTGAAGCGCGCCACGACTATGAATGGGAGGCTACAAACGTTTTAGGAAAGGTTTTCCTTCTTCATGTTCTATGTCGTGCTTAGAGTGTGATAAGGTGATTCCTCCCTAACGCTTGTTCTTTGGATTGCTATATCATCATGCTAAATATGAGGGGAAGACGGGCCCGATCACCGGAAGAGCCACCCACCAATGGTGAGCTCCGTGATGCACTCACCATGCTTGCACAAGTGGTAGATAACCAAGTGCAACAAGGAGCCCAAGCTCCTCGAATTACCACCCCGGGGGAAAGGGTGAGAGATTTCATGAGGATGAACCCTCCGGTCTTCCATGGTTCAAAGGTGGATGAGGACCCGCAAGAGTTCATCGATGAGGTATGCAAAATCTTGACCATTATGGATGTTGGTGCTTGTGAGAAGGCAGAATTGGCGGCCTACCAACTCAAGGGGGTTGCTCAAATTTGGTTTGATCAATGGAAGGGTGAGAAAGATAATGGCTATGTGGTGTTGTGGGAGGAGTTTAAACTTTCTTTCCTTAATAGGTTCTTCCCTCTTGAGCTTAGGGAGGCAAAGTTGGTGGAGTTCATGAACTTGAAGCAAGGAGCTATGAGTGTGAGGGAGTATGCCCTCAAATTTGTCCAACTCTCCAAGTATGCACCTCACTTGGTGGCCGACTCTAGGTCGAGGATGAACAAATTTGTGATGGGTGTATCCGACTTGGTTAGCGAGGAGTTTCGGTCCGCTATGCTCATTGGAGATATGGATTTGTCTCGGTTGATGACTTATGCCGAGCAAATGGAGGAGGAGAAATTGAGGAAGAGAAGGGGCCACGAGGCCAAGAGGGACCGATTGGAGAATAGGTTCCCTAAGGGTGCTAGATTTCATCAAGGCCGAGGAAACCCTCATGTCAATCGGGGATTTGCTATCAATGTTCCTAGACCTCAAGGGGGAGGTGAAGTGGGTTCTATGGATGTATGCCCTAAGTGTGGGAGGAAGCATGGTGGTCCTTGCATGAAGGGTTCGGGTGCTTGCTTCGAATGTGGAGAAGTGGGTCATAAGAGGTTTGAATGTCCCAAGATCCGCAACAAGGTCCGAAGTGCTAACACTACTCCTTTGGGTAGAGGTGCTTCTCAAAGTGGTGCCCCAAGGGACAATCGATTTTATGCTTTGCATGGTAGACAAGGTGTTAATGAGACTCCGGATGTCGTGACCGGTATGTTTTAAATCTTTGATCTTGATGTTTATACTTTTGATTGATCCGGGTGCCACCCTTTCCTTTGTTACCCCCTTAGTTGCTAGAAAATTTCATGTCGAGTCGGAATTGTTGCATGAGACATATGAAGTATCCACTCCCATTGGTGTCTCTATTGTTGCTAGAAAAGTGTATAGAAATTGTCCGGTTTGCATATTAAATAAGTTGTTGCCTTATGATCTTGTTGAGTTGAACATGGTGGATTTTGATGTTATTCTTGGGATGGATTGGTTGCATGCATATTATGCTTCTATTGATTGTAGGACTCGTAAAGTCAAGTTCCGATTTCCTAATGAACCCGTCCTTGAGTGGGAGAGCCGGGATGTTGTGGTGAAGGGGAAATTCATTTCTTGCATTAAAGCCCATAGGTTGATTTCCAAAGGGTGCTTGTACCATATTGTGAGAGTCAATGATGTGGAGTCTAAAGTCCCTCCTTTTGAGTCTATTCCAGTTGTTAATGAGTTTCTAGATGTCTTCCCAGAAGACCTTCCCGGTGTCCCTCCCGAAAGGGAGATAGATCTTGGTATAGACCTCCTTCCCGATACTCAACCTATTTCTATCCCCCCTTACCGTATGGCCCCGGCGGAGTTGAAAGAGTTGAAAGAGCAATTAAAAGATTTGTTAGAGAAGGGGTTTATTAGACCTAGTCATTCTCCCTGGGGTGCTCCGATTTTGTTTGTGAAGAAGAAAGATGGGTCTCTTAGAATGTGTATTGATTATCGACAAATTAATAGGGTCACCGTCAAGAATAAGTATCCTCTTCCAAGGATTGACGATTTATTTGACCAATTGCATGGGGTTAGTCACTTCTCTAAGATTGATCTTCAGTCAGGGTATCATCAAGTGAAGGTGAGGGAGTGTGATATTCTCAAGACGGCCTTTCGTACTAGGTATGGGCACTATGAGTTTGTGGTGATGTCTTTCGGGTTGACTAATGCTCCGGCTCTCTTTATGGATTTGATGAATAGGGTTTTCAAACCCTACCTTGATTCTTTTGTGGTGGTGTTTATAGATGACATCTTGATCTATTCTCGGGGTGAAGAAGAGCACAAGGGTCACTTGAGGGTTGTACTCCAAAGATTGAGGGAAGAGAAGTTGTACGCTAAATATGAAAAGTGTGAGTTTTGGTTGAAGGAAGTTGCTTTCCTAGGCCATGTGGTGTCGGGGGATGGTATTAAGGTGGATCCTAAGAAGAACGATGTTATTAGGAATTGGCCTAGACCTTTGACCCCGTCGGATATAAGGAGTTTCTTGGGTTTAGCGAGTTATTATAGGAGATTTGTGGAAGGGTTTTCTTCTCTTGCTTCTCCTATGACTAAGTTGACTCAAAAGAAGGATAAATTTGTGTGGTCGGATGAGTGTGAGGAAAGCTTCCAAACTTTGAAAGAAAGGATTGTGTCCGCTCCTATTTTGTCACTTCCGGATGGATTAGAAGGTTTTGTTGTTGATTGTGATTCTTCCCGCATTGGTTTGGGTTGTGTGTTGATGCAAAGTGGTAAGGTTATAACCTATGCTTCTAGGCAACTTAAGGTTCATGAAAAAAATTACCCAACCCATGATCTTGAATTGGCCGCTGTGGTTTTTGCTTTAAAGATTTGGCGTCATTATTTGTATGGGGTGCATGTTGATATTTTCACCGACCATAAGAATCTCCAATATGTGTTCAAGCAAAAAGATCTTAACTTGAGACAAAGGAGGTGGTTAGAATTCCTTAAGGATTATGATATGAGTGTTCACTATCATCCGGGGAAAGCTAATGTGGTGGCGGATGCATTGAGTAGAGTGTCCATGGGTAGCTTGGCTCATGTGGAGGAAGGTAGTAAAGAGTTGGCTAAGGAGGTCCATCGGTTGGCCAAATTGGGAGTTAGGTTAGAATGGGTGGATAGTGGAGGAATAGTTGTTGTTGATGGTTCAAGGTCTTCCTTGGTTGATAAGGTGATAGTCAAGCAAGATCTTGATCCTTCTTTGGTAGAATTAAAGGCTTCGGTGAGTAGTGGTAAGGTGGAGGTTTTCTCCCAAGGGGGAGATGGTGCCCTTAGGTACCAAGGTAGATTATGTGTTCCTTGTGTGGATGGTGTGAGGGAAAGAATCCTTGATGAGGCTCTTAATTCTTTTTATTCTATTCATCCAGGGTCAACAAAGATGTATAGAGACTTGAGGGATGTGTATTGGTGGGGCGGTATGAAGAAGGACATTGCAAAATTTGTTTCGGGTTGCCATAGTTGTTAACAAGTCAAGGCCGAACATCAAAGGCCGGGTGGCCTAAATCAAGACATTGAGATACCTACTTGGAAGTGGGAAGAAATCAACATGGATTTTGTAGTGGGCTTACCCAAGGCTAGAAGAGGCTTTGATTCGGTTTGGGTGGTGGTTGATCGGATGATAAAGTCAGCTCATTTCCTACCGGTTAAAACTACTTACGGGGCTGAAGAGTATGCCAAGTTGTACATTCATGAATTGGTAAGGTTGCATGGGATTCCTTTGTCTATCATCTCGGATCGTGGTGCCCAATTCACTTCTCACTTTTGGAGGTCATTCCAAAGGGGTCTTGGTACAAAGGTAAAGCTTAGCACGGCCTTCCACCCTCAAACGGATGGCCAAGTCGAAAGAACAATTCAAACCTTGGAGGATATGCTTAGAGCTTGTGTATTGGAGTTGAAAGGTAGTTGGGATGATCATCTTCCTTTGATTGAATTTGCATACAACAATAGTTATCATTCTAGTATCGATATGGCTCCTTTTGAGGCACTTTATGGTAGACGGTGTAGGTCACCGGTTGGGTGGTTTGAAGTTGGAGAGGTGGCCTTGTTGGGTCTGGATGTGGTCATGGATGCCCTTGAGAAGGTAAGGATAATTAGGGAGAGGTTGAAAACAGCCCAAAGTCGTCAAAAGTCTTATGCCGATGTGAGGAGACGGGATCTTGAATTCAAAGTGGGTGATTGGGTTTATTTGAAAGTTTCTCCAATGAAAGGTGTGGTTCGTTTTGGTAAGAAGGGGAAATTAAGTCCTAGGTATGTCGGTCCTTATGAGATAATAAGAAGGGTTGGTAAAGTAGCCTATGTGTTGGGGTTGCCCAAGGAGATGGAATTAGTTCATCCGGTATTCCATGTATCGATGTTGAGGAAATGTGTTGGTGATCCTAACGCTATTGTACCTCTTGAGGTTGTGGGTGTTGTAGAAGATAATTTGACGTATGAAGAAGTCCCGGTTCAGATCTTAGATAGACAAGTTAAAAGGTTGAGGAACAAAGAAGTGGCGTCCGTTAAGGTGCTTTGGAGAAATCAACAAGTGGAGAGTGCTACTTGGGAGGCCGAAGCGGACATGCAAAGATGTTATCCTTATCTATTCAACTCCACTCAAGCCTAAGGTATTAAATCAGGTCCTTTGTACTCCATTGAGTCTTACATTTCAGCCCCTGAATCATTAATGTGCATATATGTTTAAATTGATGAGTTATAGATGCTTTACACAAAGTTTTGAAATCTTGAAGTGATGTTTAAATAAAATTTTTGCATTCATGTTGGGGCTGATATGTTCTTACTAAGTCTTGCCTTGTACGTCTCTTCCACATTCGGGGACGAATGTTCCCAAGGGGGAGATATTGAAATGACCCAAAAGGTTCTTAAAAATGTGCTTCGAAAGTTACCGGAAACTTGTTTAGCTATATCAAAAAAATCTGTTTTGTTTTTCGAAAATCCGACTTCATATTCTTGTTTAGGGGGTCAAATTGAGTGGGAAATGGGTCTAACCCAAATTTTAGAGCAACCGTATCAAAATCCGAAATTTCCAAGTGAAGCCTTTTTCGAGGGTCTACTTTGGAGGGTCATATCTCCTAGTACACAAATAATTGGGTGGCCCATAACATATCCATGGAAAGCCCTTGGAGTTAGCTACCTAACGCACTTCGTTTCACCTCATTCGGAGTTCGGACGAAGAAGTTATGCCCATTTTCGTAAAATCTGTCCGGCAGGAAATGCAATTTCCAGTGAGCGTTTTTACTATTCACCCGCCTCATTTTTTTTTTTAAGTGTTGGACCATATTTCCAAAGGGCATATGTTATTTCCTATATACCATTAGTTCAATTCCCATCTCTAAAACATTTCCCAAAACACCTCTCCCATACTTAGACACATTTTCTCTCAAGTTCTCTCAAGAACCCTAATCCAAAACCTTTCTCAAGATTGAAGAGACTCTTGCTCCAAGTTCTAAGCTTCTATTGAAGACACTCTCAAGACCTTAATAAGAACTCAATGTATGTGGTGTTGAACTCATGGGTCCTTCCACCCATAGTGCCTAGACTCTATTCTACTCACTAATTCATGGTTTAAGTTAAGATTCATAAATTAGTCTTGTTCTTTGTAATAATTTCCTGCACATTAAATTTTAAATTTGAAAAGTGATTGTTTTGAGCATGTTATGACTCTAGAACTTGAATCTAAATTTGGAATGGATGTGGAGATTTTCATGTGGTATTGTGGGTGTTAAAAGGTGTTGTTGTAGGTTGTTCACTGGTTTGGCTGCATAATTACTACCTTATTTTCCATGCTCTTTGATTCCATTACATGCCTTCAAGGTGTTTGACAAAATGTCCAACTATGGGGAATTGATGAATCGATGCTTTAAAGCTTGAGTTATGAGATGTATGGCAATCCAGAGATGTGTTGATGACAAACTAAGCTTGTGTATATGTTAATTCCATACGTGAGATTGCATTAGAGCCTAATGGGAATTTCCTATATAAAGTGTTGCATGACCATGCCCGGTCCGGGGGAAAAGAACCGGACAACCATGTGAGAGGTTTATATCTCACCACCTAGAATGCTTGGGGTGTGACCAACATCAACCATGTGAGAGGTTTATATCTCACCACCTAGGATGCTTGGGGTGTGACCAACATCAACCATGTGAGGGGTTTATACCTTTCCACCAGGGTGTCCGGGTGTGAACGGCATCCCCCATCCTAAGTTGGGGTTATAGATTGGTTGGATCATGCATACACATATGATATCTACTATTAGTATAGATTTACTTAAACATGTTTTGACTTCACTTTGATCATGCATCCTCATATTGTTATTCATAATGCCTATGAAACTATTTCTTGTATTTCGATTGTGTCCTTGTCTATTGTTGTGTTGTACCCCGCATACTTGGTACATTCCAAGTACTAATGCATATTTTGCCTACATGATGTCACCATGTAGGGACCGGAGCTACTCTTAATCCTTCTCTCCATTCACATGGCTAGTACGGTGCTTATCCGAGTTTGTTGGTGAGTCCTCAATGATTCGAGGGCTATGTTATGTTTCCTACTCCTATGTTTTGAGACTTTAGCTTGCAATTGTATTTTGACTATGAGGGGAGCCGGTAGTATGTCATGGCCCCCGTCCTATCTATGTATGTAGAGGTGTGCGTTGGACAAGTATTTTGTAAATGAGTTTGACTCTTGTTCTATGATGTCATTTTGAAATGGTTTGCCCTTAGCCCCTATTTCCTATTAATTAATGTTGATTGTACTTCCGCGACCGATGAAGTGTGATGACAAGTTTGAGAGGCTTGTTTGGGGTTCCTTCGGGTTCCTCATTCGCCATGTCACGTCTAGACCCTAGGCGTGGGTCGTGACAATTCGCCTCTTTGCCTAACTTACAAAGGGTAATGGGTATTCATCTCTTGCCTTACTTACTTAAGGTTGTGGTTACTCACCTCCACAATCTCATCCTGAGGAACATGCATTCTTTCCTCCATGTCCATTCATCATAGTAAGAACGCGGGGACTCACCTCTTGTTCAATTCTAAGGAGTATGGGAATTGCCTCATATCCTTAACACATGCAGGTCATTGTAACATCTCAGATTCGAGCTAGGGATAGGTAGCTATTTTACAGAGGTTTCAGGTGCCGTCCATGGTGGACAACTACGGCTCGTGGGTTAAACCACGGACCGCCGGTTGGTCCATGGAAAGGGTCACCCGAAAATTCTCCAAACCAGGTCGACCATTGGACCCACAAACCGTAGGTGGGTCCACGGGCCATGGTCCAGGGTTTTTTAGGTCGGGTGAATTTCTCTAACAGAGACCGTGGGTCCATCCACAGTCCGTATGTGGGGGTTGATGTTTGCGTAATCAAGATACAACTTCCAATGTAAGTGTCTACGATCGTACAATAGTAAAATAACCCAACCAAGGGTTGGGGTCGAGTCCCAGGGGAGTGGGCTTGAGAATTAATAGAAAAATAAAATTAAGTTCTAATTAGGCATAGCAAAAAATATTATCGATTAAAAAATTATAAATCAAAGGGGTGACACAAACGTCAATTAACAAATGGGGTTCGTCACAAGTAATCAAAAACAACAAAAATACAAAAATGTACTAATCAGGGAAACGAGATTCTTGGGATGTGATAGGAATATGGAATAATCTAAACTATTGGGTACATGCTTTTGATGGTAAATCCGTTGAATATTGTGACTAGGCTAGACTAGACTATAGTAGGGGTAAATTCTCTCTCGAGCAACTTACCCCGAATCAAATGGGTTTGTAACGACTCGAAAAATGATAGGATGAACTAGAGCCTTGATGTTTGGTTAAGCATGACTTTAGGTAGATGTGTGGACTTTTTTACAAAATAAATGGATCATGGTGGAAGCCTAGGGTGCAATCAAGGGCCTAGGCTAGCATGATAGGGTGATAGAGGCCTAGTTCTTAGAGGGGATGTTTGGCGAAGGGCTGTTGATCGCCCAAGGAATTGGGCGAGTTGCCCTTATGCCCTATGGTCGCCTAGTGGACTGCCTCTTTGACCTAGCTACTGGACCAAACGGGGGGCTAAATGGCAGCTCCCCAAGCTGGTCGGTGTGTCGCCCTTCTGCCCTCCAATCGCCCTATGACCAACCCCATTTATAGAGCTACTGTAACAAAGGGCGGACAAGAGTGCACTTGGTAAATCGCCTAGTGCACTTGGCGAGCCCTAGTGTTCCAAGGGCGAACTAAGACGGAAAGGGGCAAAACTTTTAAGTCAAAACTTTAACGGTCTTTAGCTCTTTTCAAAAATTGACCCTACACTATTCCATTCATTTCCTAGAAACTATATAACCTTATTATGACCAAATTCCAATCATTTTAAGACCCTCCAAATATAATTAAAAGAAACCCGTTTGTTCTCAAATTTTCTCTCACTAGAAACCCTCCATTAGAGAAGAAGAAGAAGGGAGCAATAGAGGCGAGGGTTTGGCGATTTCATGGTCATTTATTCTCAAATTTCTTGTGGATTAAGCTATGGTGGATCTTTATCTAGGGTTATATCTCACCCTAGAGTCCTATCAAAGTGTTTTTCAAAGCTTGCAAAACTTCAAAACCTAGATCTTTCACTCTTCAACATGGGTTCAAACTTTTATTGTTTTAAACGAATTTAATATGAAGTAATGTGGTTGTATTGATGTTGAATGGTGGTTTTATGAAAAACCCTCTCAAAGAACCCATGTTTTCCTAATGTCTTCAATGGTGCCTTAAAAAATGGGTTTGTGGATTGTTCAAGCATGTGATTATGAGATGCTTAAATTGAATGAGTTTATTGAAGTATTATGATTATGCATGCCTAATTATGAAGAATTGTTGGTATGTGGTGATGTATTGATTATGGCCCTGTAAGGCAAATTCATGATTTAGCTTATTTTGATATTGAAGTTTTATCTATTGATGTGTGATCCACTTATGGTGGAGGTGGTTACTTCCTATGTACATAATGGTAATTAAATTGATAGAAGTCTTTTTATTACCCTAATTATGAAGAATAAATGCATGAATGTGATATGAAAAGTGTAAGTATGAACATGATATGAACAATGTGTGTGTGGTCTATTCCTAGAATGCAAGTGTGGTAGTATTGAAAGGACATTCTCAATTATGCACTTATGAATGAAGATGTTTGCACGTGGAAGGTTTCTTCCTTTTTAATGCATCTTGAATTGGAAGATTTAGGTTTCCTTTTCTTGAAAGCATGTATGAAGTTATGTGATCATGAATGTTATGACGTGTTGATTTGAAAGGTTATTATCAACTCTTCACTAAAGCATGTTAAGGGTTTCTTATATGAATGGTTATTCTCATGTTTGAATCCATGAGCTATTCTCATGTTGGGAGAAGATGGATGCCCTCACGATAGTTGAGGCGGGATATCTAGTAGCAATCCTTGGAGATGGATGCCCATACGTTAGTTGAGGTGGGGTTATCTAGCAGCAATCTCCATCCCCAAAAGACTTACGTATGTTGGTATGAGATGGATGCCTATACGTTATTCAAGGCGGGGTTATCTAGTAACAATCTCTCTTCCTTAATGAACTAATGACATGAACTTCTCTATGGGAATGAAGGCTAATCACCGAGAGGTCATTGAGTGGGATGGAAGCTTTCATGGCAGTTGAGGCGGGATATCTAGTAGCAATCCCTTGTGATTGATGCCCATACGTTAGTTGAGGTGGGGTGTCATATAGCAAGCTCTTTATCCCTTAAGTATGTGCCCATATAGGATAGCTAGTAGATCTATTAGGCTAATCACCGATCGACCATAGGCAAGTTGATCACCTTTTTACGGTGTGGGGTTACACGACACCAGATTCTATGATTTAGCACTCATAATCTATGTCTGTTAAATGCGTATTCCCATCATGTGAGGTACCCATTATGGTTTCTTGAGATGTTCTACAACGCGTTGGTAGTAGTATGAGATGCTATCCATGCATTTGCACGAGTAGGTTTCAAGAGGGCTATAGTGAGAATCTCTACTTCCTAATGAAAAAATATGTTCTAAATGAACAAATGAAGCAAGTTGCCTTTATGTATTCTATTATATGATGTATGTATCTCATGTCTATATGAAATGGTGCATGTCTTCCATGATATGATGTATGTCGTAGTTGACAAAATGATATGAAGCATGTTTCGCTTGAGTTTGTGATATGAGTTGTTTATTATGATAGCTTGAGGTAGTATGGGATGCCACATCATATCTTACTTAAGTGTGTCTTACAGTTGTTCAAGATAGGGACCCTAAGATGATTGAGATGCCTTGCTTGATGTATATGTTCTTGTGTTGTGTCTTGACATTGAAGGAGCATGAGGAGAATGGTAAGTTCACCTTTGGTGGAAATGTGATGATAATGACTTGGATGTTTGTAATACTTGTATTTGATGCCTCTTATTCTCATGTTCATGAAATATCTACAAATTGGTATCATGCATGGTTTCCAAACCAAAATGTCCGTTTTAGCATGTTTTCATATGGTCATCATACTTAGTACATTTGTGTGTATTAACTCCATATTTTGCTCTATGTTTACAAGTGTAGGTTCTAGAAATTGACTAGCTAATTCTAGTGAAGATTTGGATGGAGACTCCCAAGTTAGAGTGGTATGTCCTCATCATTCGGGGACACGTTTTAGAAACTTTATGTTTTGTTCTACTTCTTTGTATTAGACCCTTTCTAGACTTTTCAAGTGGAATAGGGTCGTGACACTACTTATGTTGGTTTCTAAATTTGTAGTAAGATGGCCATGTGAGACAAGTAGACTTCCGCTGCAATGTTTTAAATGTTTAGTATATTTTGAATCGTATGGTTTTTAAATAATTTTTTTTAATTTCGTACATTTCTATTATCGATGCAATGAAATGAACTATGAGGCTTGTATAGACCCCTTCGGGGTCAAGTACGCCGTGTTGTTTCTGGGGCATAGGCTAGAGTCGTGACAAACATGGTATTTAAGCAAAGATTTTGGAATGGTACTTTTAGGATGTCATCTCACAAGCCATGTCTAGTAGAGTCTTGTTCATCAGGGTGAGTCGCGACACATCTATGAGCGAGAGCCTATAGGACATTAGGATGTTTCACTTTCTTCATACTCTTATGTTGTGCCTTAGAGATAGATCTATAGTTGTCCTTTTCCTGACCCCTTCTCTTGTGTTTATGGGATATTATTACAAGAAGGAATAACGTTAGGAGGGTGGAAGGAGTTGGTGTGAATAGAGGAGTTCCTCTTTTAGAGAATCAAACTCCTCAGGGTAATCAAGTTTCTATAGGTGGTCAAGTTCCCCAAGATGAGGAAGTCCTTCAAGATCCTTAAGTTCGTACTGATGAAGGGGCTATGACTAATGTGGAGATAAGAACGGCTCTTCAAACCTTGACTCATGCTTTGACGACTCAAGTGACTAGGGATGCTAGAGCTCATGAGAACCCTAATGAGAGCACTATGGCTTTGAGGCTAAGAGATTTCACTAGAATGAATCCTCCTAAGTTCTTTGTCTCTCAACTGAGTGAAGACCCTCAAAAGTTTCTAGATGAGGTTTATAAGATTGTAGATGCTATGGGGGTGACTGCTAGGGAGAAAGCGGAGTTGGCCACTTATCAATTGAAGGGTATGGCACAAGTGTGGCATACTCGATGGAAGAGGAATAGGCCGGAAGGAACGGTTGCTATAGGTTGGGAGGTGTTCAAGATAGCTTTCCTCGATAGATTCTTTCCTAGGGAGAAAAGGGAAGCAAAGGTAGAAGTGTTTATCAACCTTCGTCAAGGAGGTATGGGGATTGAGGAGTATTGTCTTAAGTTCACCGAGTTGTCTAAATATGCTCCTTCTATGGTTGCGGATCCTAGAGATGAAATGAGTAGGTTCGTGACGGGTGTGTCTAGCTTGGTGAGAAAAGAATGTCGCTCGGATATGCTTCATGATAACATGGATATATCTCGTCTTATGGTTTATGCTAAGCAAATCAAGGATGAAAAGCTCAAAGAAAAGAATAGGGAATTGAAGAGGTCTAGATTCGATGATCAAGGTCAACCTAAGTTCTAAAAGAGGTCAATCATCCAAAATTCCTCCTATGATTCTTCTATGGTGAGGAAAGCTAGGGTATCTAACCCTAAATCTCAAGGAGGAAGTGTAGGTGATTCTCTTTATGATAGGCCTACATGTGCTAATTGTGGAAATCACCATTTGGGTAAGTGTCTCGCCAGTACGGATCGTTGCTTTAGGTGTGGGAAGAAGGGACATAAGATGAGAGATTGTCCTACACTCATGGATAAGGGCAGAGAGGCCAAGCAAGCTTCTTATAGTGGACTGGATCCTAATGCTCCCAAGAAGAATCGTTTCTATGTGCTTCAACATAAATAGAGTAAGGAAAGTCATCCAGGTGAAGACACCGGTAAGTGATAGTTTCCTTTGATTTAGAAGGTGATGTTGAGGTCTTTATGTTGTGTGCATGTTAGCCTAGTATGAGTATGAGTTCTTCCTTGAGTCAGGGATAGTATATTGATTATGAGGTAGTGAAGAATTCTAGTATCCTTATCACTTTCTCTTCTATTCCTATTCAAGCTTGAGACTTAGCGTTCTTAGTAGCTTATTTCATGTTTTGGAGTCATGCATAATTATGTGTTGCATGGTTTCCTTATGTTATTCATGCTCTTGATGAGATTATGATAGAATGATAAAATGGGTAATTGATCTATATTCCCTCATGCTGTTGTGCAATTAGTATGAGATGCTTGTTGTGAATTCAAGAAGTGAATGTATGATCATGCCTATGTGTGCTTTTGAGAGTAATTTAATATTTTTGGCTTCATGTTGTTATAATGAGCATGCTTATGATCGGAGAAGGTAGTTCCTCCATTTAAAGTAAGATATGATGAAGTATGTGTGCCTAATGAGTTTGTAGAATGCAATGAATACATGTTCAGATAAAGTTGATGTTTCTTTTAGTTTGTGCATGGATTATGATGTTGTATGTTTGTTAGGCTGCTAGTCTTGAGTCGTTTTACCTTAATGTGTTTAAGTGTCATTCGAGGATGAATGTTCCTAAGTGGGGGATAATGTAACCACTCGAAAAATGATAAGATGAACTAGAGCTTTGACGCTTGGTTAGCATGACTTTAGGTGGATGTGTGGACTGTTTCATAACATAAATGGATCATGGTGGAAGCCCAGGGTGAAAGCAAGGGCCTAGGCTAGCATGATCAGGTGATAGAGGCCTAGTTCCTAGAGGGGATGTTTGGCGATGGGCTGTAGCTCGCCCAAGGGATTGGGGGAGTCGCCCTTATGCCCTATGTCGCCTAGTAGACTGCCTCTTTGGCCTAGCTACTGGACCAAAGGGTGGGCTAAATGGCAGCTCGTCAAGAAGGTCGGCGTGTCGCCCTTCTCTTCTCCAATTGCCCTATGACCAGCCCCATTTAGTGATCTACTGGAACAAAGGGTGTACAAGAGTGCACTTGGCGAATCACCTAGAGCACTTGGCGGGCCCTAGTGTTCAAAGGGCGAACTAAGACGGAAAGGGGTAAAAACTTTAAAGTCAAAACTTTAAGGGTCCTTAGCTCATTTCCAAAATTGACCCTACATTATTCCATTCTTTTCCTAGAAACTATATAACCTTATTATGAGCTAGTTTCTTTCATTTTAAGCCCGTCCAAATAAAATTAAAAGAAACCCATCTCCTTTGAAATTTTATCTCACTAGAAACTCTCCATTAGAGAAAAAGAAGAAGGGAGTAATAGAGGCTAGGGTTTGGCGATTTCAAGGTCGTTTCTTCTAAAATTTCTTGTGGATTTCTTTGGATTAAGGTATGATGGCTCTTTATCTAGGGTTATCTCTTACCCTAGAGTCCTATCAAAGTGTTTTTCAAAGCTTGAAAAACTTGAAAACCTAGATCTTTCACTCTTCAACATGGGTTCAAACTTTTATTATTTTAAATGAATTTATTATGAAGTAATGTGGTTGTATTGATGTTGAATGGTCGTTTATAAAGCACCCTTTCAAAGAAACCATGTTTTCCTAAAGTCTTCAATGGTTCCTAAGAAGTGGGTTTGTGGATTGTTCAAGCATGTCATTATGAGATGCTTAAATTGAATGAGTTTATTGAAGTAATATGTTTATTCATGCCTAATTATGTAGAATTGTTGGTATGTGGTGATGTATTGATTATGGCCTTGTAAGGAAAATTCATTATTTAACTTATGTTGATATAGAAGTCTGATCTATTGATGTGTGATCCACTTATAGTGGAGGTGGTTACTTCCTACGTACATAATGGTAATTAAATTGATAGAAGTCTTCTTATTACCCTAATTGTGAAGAATAGATGCAAGAATGTGATATCGAAAGTGTAAGTATGAACATGATATGAAGAATGTGTGTGTGGTCTATGCCTAGAATATAAGTGTGCTAGTATTGAAAGGACATTCTCAATTATGCACTTATGAATGAAGCTATTTTCACGTGGAAGGTTTCTTCCTTTTTAATGTATCTTGAACTGTTAGACTTAGGTTTCCTTTTCTTAAAAGCATGTATGAAGTTATATCATCATGAATGTTATGACGTGTTGACTTGAAAGGTTATTCTCAACTCTCCACTAAAGCATGTTAAGGGATTCTTATATGAAAGGTTATTCTCATGTTTGAATCTATGAGCTATCCTCATGTAGGGAGAGGATGGATGCCCTCACGATAGTTGAGGCAGGGTATCTAGTAGCAATCCTTGGAGATGGTTGCCCATATGTTTGTTGAGGTGGGGTTATCTAGCAACAATCTCCATCCCCAAAAGACTTACACATGTTGGTATGAGATGTACGCCCATATGTTAGTCGAGGTGGGGTTATCTAGTAACAATCTCTCTTCCTTAATGAACTAATGACATAAACTACTCTATGGGAATGAAGGCTAAGCACCGAGAGGTCATTGAGTGGGATGGATGGCCATACGTTAGTTGAGGCGGGGTGTCATATTGAAAGCTCTTTGTCCCTTAACTATGTGCCCACATAGGATAGCTAGTGGATCCATTAGGCTAATTACTGATCGACCCTAGGCAAGTTGATCACCTTTTTACGGTGTGGGGTTACATGACACCAAATTCTATGATTTAGCTCTCATAGTCTATGTCGATTAAATGCCTATTCCCATCTTGTGAGGTACCGATTATGGTTTCTTGAGAAGTTCTATGATGCGTGGGTAGTAGTATGGGATGCTATCCATGCATTTGCATGAGTAGGCTTCAAGAGGGTAATAGTGAGAATACCTACTTACTAATGAAAGAATGTGTTTTAAATGAACAAATGAAGAAAGTTTCCTTTATTTCTACTATGATATGATGTATGTCTCGCATGTCTATATGAAATGGTGCATGTCTTCCATGATATGATGTATGTCGTAGTTGACTAAACGATATGAATCATGTTTCACTTGAGTTAGTGATATGAGTTGTTTAGCATGATATGTTGAAATGTAAGACGTCTCATCTATGGTGGCCTAGAGAAACACTTAGGTGTGGTGTGAAGATGTAGTATGGGATGCGACTTCATATCTTACTTAAGTGTGTCTTAGGGCTATTATAGATAGGGACCCTAAGATGATTTAGATGCCTTGCTTGATGTATATGTTCTTGTATTGTGTCTTGACATTGAACAAGCATGAGGAGAAGGGTAAGTTCACCTTTGGTGGAAATGTGATGATAATGACTTGGATGCTGGTAGTACTTGTATTTGATGCCTCCTATCCTCATATTCATGAAATATCTACAGATTGGTATCGTGCATGGTTTCCAAACCAAAAATGTCCGTTTTAGCATGTTTTCGCTTGGTCATCATACTTAGTACATTTGTGGGGTACTAACTCCATATTTTCCTCTATGTCTACAAGTGTAGGTTCTGGCAAGTGAATTGCTAGTTCTAGTGAAGACTTGGATTGAGACTCCCAAGTTAGAGTGGTATGTCCTCATCATTCGGGGACACGTTTTAGAATCTTTATGTTTTCTTCTACTTCTTTGTATTAGACCCTTTCTAGACTTTTCAAGTGTAAAAGGGTTGTGACCCTACTTATGTTGGTTTCTAAGTTTGTAGTAAGATGGCCATGTGAGACAAGTAGACTTCCGCTGTAATGTTTTAAATGTTTAGTATGTTTTGAATCGTATGGTTTTTAGATAAAAAGTTTTAATTCTGTACAATTCTATTATCGATGCAATGAAATGAACTATGAGGCTTGTATATAGACCCCTTCGAGGTCGAGTACACTGTGTCACTTTCGGGGCATAGGCTAGGGTCATATCAGGGTTCCTCTCGGATACCCACTTGCCACATGAAGAACAGCCTCTGCCTTATCCCACTCACTTTCTCGAGCTGAGTTTGTGGGAGAAGGACTAGGGTTCATTCTCTCGAGCTGAACATCATGTCGACCGAATCCCACCGGCCATCAATTTAGTAGTCTTAATTTTACGCTCTCTCTCGAGCAAGCCGAAAAAAAAGGTGAAATCATATTTGCAACTACAACTTCATTGAGTTCCACCACAACTACTAAATGAAATCACATTTACTCAACAAATAAACCTTCAACAAGCAAGACCCAACAGATAATGTAACCCATATTCACAAAATCACACCCTAAGAATTGGGGTTTTAGCTAGACATGTAAAAGAGATACAAATTTATACCAAAAAGAGTTTGCCTTCAAATGGGTATGAAGATTTAAGTCGCAAAACAAGCAAAGCATGAAGAATCCACAAGACCCAAGTCTAAATTCTTGGAGTTGAAACCCTTTGAATCTTCAAGTTCTTCAAAACCCTCTCCAAACATAGAACTCAAAAGTCTATGTTAAAAAGTCTATGTTAAAAATTCTATATTAAAAATCTGATAATAAGCTACAACTCTCAACGAGTATTTATAGTTTTTAAAGATTTATGCTTCAGCGCATCATTCGGCGTCGTTAGTCGAGATCGCCGATCAACTCGGCGATCCACCCCTTGGTAGATTTCATCGCCGTCTTGTGTTAGCCTTCAGCATCGTCATGTTTTGGATCATTGGGCGACATAGTACATCCACACGGAAGTGCTCAGCGATACGCCGACTGCTCCTTTTCACCGCCAATTTGATCCGTTCTTTCAGTGCTCAACATATTGGAATTAAAGGCGAGGATAGGACCTTTTGGCATTTCGCCGAATGGGTTCAGCGATTCTCAAATCTTAATTTCTTCATTCTTTCAGCTGCCTTTGTTCCTTTTTTGCTAAGTAGTGTCCATGCTGTCCCTCAAAATCCAAATACCTGAAACTTAAGGGTTTTCATCAGATATTGAGATAAAATATGCATTTGAGGACACTAATTCTATCAAAATATTTCCCTAAATATGTCCAATTTGTAGACTCATCTGGGGTTCCGTGGGTGACAACTGACAGTTAAGCTGAGGGATAGTTGGGTCTTTTTGGGTTTTAATTTGATTGAAGTGGTGTCGTTTTGCCTAAGTCTAAGACACCTATATATGTGATTTTAACCCCCAAAATCCCCCAATTAAGTCATTCTCTTAAAATCCCAAAAGAATTTCGTAGACTCCTCTCAAATATTCTCTCTATAGAAATTGGAAGAAGAAGAAGGAGATTGAAGCTAGGTCAAAGTCAAGTCTCTAATTTTGAAGCTTGTGTGGGCATTGTGAATAAGGTATGATTGTTTTGTATCTATGGAATCCTTCCTCCAATGGATTCCCCTAGATTCCACAATTTGTAGAAGAATTTCCCCAATTATAGTTAGGGTTTCTTCCATTGTTGTGGGTTATGATTAATATTGATCCAATTGAGTGGATTATGATTGAATTGATAGAATTGCATGTATTTAGGATTAAATTACATGTACCCATGCCTGTCCTATGATTTTAGGGTTGAATTGATATAGTGGGTTTGATGTCATATGAGGGAAACTCTATGGGTTAGATATCTCCTTATATGATTGATGAATTATGAATATAATTGCTCTAGATTGAAGCATATATGATAAATATGATGTTAATTTCTTGAGAGTAAATCATATATATTGATCATGAGACGAGTGCTTTGAGAGTAAAGCCTAGACTATGCATTGTTCATTGTAAATACTATGATGTGGAAAAGATACTTCCTATAATGAATTGATAAGCATGATTGAATGAATGTGAAAGTTTCATTCACATGAATGATTCTAGGTTGAAAGGATTGCTCACTTAAAATTAATCTAGACCAAAATGGTTAATTAATGATGAGGTTAGAGGCTATTACCATTGACCTCCATATGGAAGGATGTGAGGCGATTCCCCTACTCCTTAGAATTGAACAAGAGGTGAGTCCCCACGTTCTTACTATGATGAATGGACATGGAGGTGAGTACCCATGATCCTTATGAAATGATGTGGAGGCGAGTACCCGCATCATATGATGAGGTTGTGGAGGGAGTACCCGCAATATAAAAGTAAGTAAGGCAATAGGCTAATACCCATTAGCCTTTATAAGATATGCATAGAGGTGAATCCCTATGTCTTAAAAAGTAAGTATGACTAATGTGATTATGTATGATGATGATTTCTTTGAGTGATGCTAGATATGCCTTCCATCCTGTAAGCTTGACTAGAGGCGGATCAACCCCAAAAGGGCTTATCTCAGATCAGTACAAACTGACTTTTGGGAAGAGAGAAAAGGAATTCAGTCATTGTGGAACAATATAGAAAGAACAAAAAAATTATTCTTATTGATTTCAAGAAATTTTTGCAAGAGATTTCAATTGGGTATTGTAATAGAAAATATATTAGTCATCTCAGAACTTCAATTTTCAATACCTAGTTATGGAATGTGTATTAGGTACTGAATTTCTTTCTTTTATGATGATTAGCTAAAACCCCAATCTTGGGGGTTTGACAATGTGATTAATTGCTGAATTTGGCTTGATGGGTGTCAGTTATTACCAATGTTATTGCTAATCCTAAGTGGATCTGACTTATCATTGTGGTTTAACTACTCTATTGCATTATTAATTCAATATAATTTAGTGTTTTATGTTGTCTTGAAAAAGAAGTGTAAAACTAAAGTTATACGTTGGCACCCATAGTTAGTGGGTCATGATGGATTTAGCTTGAGAGAGTGAATCCTAAGAATCATGCTATGTATTCAGCTCAAGAGAGTAGATATGGTAAGGTTGTGGACTGATCTTTATGTTTAAAGCATTGAAGTTCGAGAGAGAACATTTGAAACGGGGTAATTGTTCGAGAGAAAAGTACCTCACCTAAAGTTCATCCTACCCATGAAAAGTTAGCACTTTTGGTTAGCAATTTGCACCTATTGAGTTAGATTTAGCAATTTGTTGGTCAATCCCTCAAGTACCTTTCTCCTATTTGGTTGTTTGCAGTTACTTGTTAAGGCTTCTTTCTGATCTAAAAACCCTCACCCTGACATTGTTGTCGTCTTTCAAATTCCATAAATAGTTTCTGAAAATCTCTAGCCCTTTAGCTACAAAAATCATTGTTGTAACCTCATAGTTGAATTCAAAATATAACTACTCTTTGTGATCGACCCTAACTCTTCTGTTGGGTTTATACTACTTAGCAATCATCTACACCTTGTATCGAATGAGGTGTAGTTGATACGTTGATCGAAATGGCGCTGCTGCTAAGGAGTGGTATTGTTTAGAACTCTCTTATCGATGTTCAATTTGTGATTTTGTTGGCTGAAGTGTAATCGTTTTGATTTGTTTTAGTTGTGTTGAACAAATGAGGAAATGAGTAAGGTAGGAGTTAACGGTAGCCAAGTGGGCCACCAAGATGATATTGACGATCTCAACAGTGTGCATAACCCAATCCAACTGAGTGGGATTGGTGCAATTTGTCTAGCATCAACAACAGAAAGTGCTATATTCCATATCAGTAGAAAAACCCTCCATCTCCTAAAAATGAAGGGACTCTACCAAGTGTTGCCTCACAAAGACCCGCATAAAGTCCGTTCTGGTTCAAGAATGTATCACAACAATCAGTTCGTCTCAGATTATTCCCATTGTCTCTGACGGGCGAAGCTAGCAAATGGCTGGCTGAGTTATCCAAGAATTCCATCATATCTTGGGATGAGCTTACCACAGAATTCAATGCGAGGTTCTTTTCCTTATTGAGAATGACGAAACTCAGAGATAACATTCAAGGTTTCAAGCGATTTGATGGTGAGCCTATCCATGAAACGTGGATGAGGTTCAAGAAGTTACTACTTCAATGCCCAACTCACAGACTTCCAAACCATGTACTGCTCCAATACATCTACAGAAGTCTTGATTTGGTAAATAAAGGAGTATCTGATCAATTGGTTCGAGGTGGAATAATGTTTCAATTGTTTGAGGTGCCTTCATTTCTTCTTGATGGAATGACAAGCATGGAACACTCAAGAAGATGAAGTTTCACCTTTTTTCTTTAGAATGAGTGAAGAGCAACTTGATGAAGAAAGAGAAAGGGATGAGAACATCAACA
This sequence comes from Solanum verrucosum, assembly GCF_900185275.1. Taxonomy (NCBI): domain Eukaryota; kingdom Viridiplantae; phylum Streptophyta; class Magnoliopsida; order Solanales; family Solanaceae; genus Solanum; species Solanum verrucosum. The sequence goes on from NW_026020177.1 coordinate 1,191,556, forward strand.
AGATGTTATGCCAAATGGAGTTGCTACAAGCTCAAGTTTTGGAAATTATGGAAAAATCTAAAGGAGCAATGGGAGTGTTTAGAGTTCAGGAGGGTTCTTCCTTGAGCTATTCTAAGTCGGAGGAGATTCAAGGTTGGAACTCTCACAGATTTGAGGATGGTTTCCACCCACTCTACTTGCAGCGGGGTGGGAATCAAGGTTGGAACTCTCACAAAGAAGAAGAGCGAAGAGAATACTATTAAGAATGGGCTAAGCAAAGTGATATTTGGAAAAGAGAGTATGATCACGAAGAGGATCACACTCAATCGAGTGAGAACCCAAAGTCAAATGAAAGTACAAGTAGTCTCCGGGTGGACGATTTGTTGTCTCACATCCTTGATAAATTTGAGGGCTCGGTTGACTTACTAAAAGGGATGAAAGCCAATTTCTCATCATTAAACAATAGAGTGAACTCTCACGCTGATGCAATCAAGCTAGATGAAGGCCAGTTGAGCCAACTTTCAGCACAATTGGAACCAAAAATAATGGGGGACGATGAGATCATACACAAAACAACTTTGGTGGAGGATGGTGATAGAGATGTGGCTGTGGTTACTCATAGTGGGAAGGTCGCGATAAGTGCTATGAAGGGTAATGATGAAGCACAAGCTCATCAAGAAGACAAATGTATTGAGGAAGAATAGATATTCATCGAACAAAGCGTTGCTAAAGAGTTACACATAGATGCAGGAAAAAGCACCCTAATCCCAAAATTGGTGCAACCTCTCCCCAAAATACCTCCTTCGTTTCCCCAACATCTCAAGAAGAAAAACGAGGATGAGACATTCAAGAAGTTCTTATCAGTGTTCAAGACATTATCGATTAATCTCCCTCTAGTGGAGGCATTGTTGGAGATGTTGGGTTATGCCAAGTTTATGAAAGAGTTAGTCACAAAGAAAAGAAGCTTGGACTTCAAAACAATTGAAGTCTCTCATAGTTGTAGTGCAATTATGAATAATGAGATGATAAAAAAGAAAGAAGATCCTGGAGCCTTCACCATTCCTTGCACTATCGGTACGCTTCAATTTGCCAAGGCCCTATGTGATTTGGGAGCAAGTATAAATCTAATGCCATATGCAATCTATAAACAACTTGAGTTGGGTGAACCGAAATCCACAACAATGAGGCTTTTGAAGGAAGACCGATTGATCAAGCACCCCGTGGGCATACTCTATGATATCTTTGTAAAGGTTGACCGATTCATCTTTCCGACGAATTTTGTCATTCTTGAATGCGAGATTGATGCTGAAATTCCCATTATTTTGGGAAGACCATTCTTATAAACTAGGAGAGTGTTTGTGGATGTTGAAAGTTGAGAATTGAAGTTTCGGGTGAACGAAGATGAAGTCACCTTTAATGTATGTAAATCAATGAAGCACCCAAGCGATATTCACGTGGTTTCGACCATTGATGTAATTGATGAAGCAGTGGCTAGTGTGAGCCATTTCATGTGTATGAGTGAACCACTTGAGGCTGAACTTGCAAACTGTGATGAGTCTGAAGCCCAAGGTTAGGATCAGGTAGTAGCTTCCCTTCAGGTTTGAGGGTAAATTCAAAGACTCCAGTAAAGTTGGATATTAATCTAAAAAATTGTTGACATTGTGGGCATTCCACCTGGCATTTGCACTCGCAAAATTCAACTTGATAGCGAATGTAAACCGAGTGTTGAGAATCAAAAGAGATTGAACCCAACAATTCAAGAGGTGGTGAAAAGGAGACAATTAAGTGGTTGGATGCAGGTATGATATACCCTATTGCAGATAGCAAGTGGGTGAGTCCGGTACAATCTGTACCGAAAAGGGAGGCATCACGGTAGTCCCAAATAAAAGGTGGGAGCTTGTGTCTATGACACCGGTAATCGGATGGTGAGTATGCATGGATTACCAGAAATTAAACTCGTGGACCGAAAAATATCACTTTCCCATGCCTTTTATGGATCAAATGCTGGATCGACTTTCAAAAAGAGGATGGTATTGCTTTTTAGATGGGTACTTCGGATATAATCAAATCTTAATTGCTTCTGAACACCAAGATAAGACCACTTTCACTGGTCCATATGGAACTTTTGCTTTAAAAAGGATATCGTTTAGGTTGTGTAACCCTCCAGAAACATTTCAACGTTGCATGCTATCTATTGTCGTTGATATGGTAGAAGATTCGACTGAAGTCTTTATGGATGACTTCTCAGTTGTGGGTGATACTTTTGAAGAATGTATGGCACACTTGGGGCAGGTTCTTCAAATATGCTTGGAGACAAATTTGGTCTTGAATTGGGAGAAATGCCACTTCATGGTTGAGGAAGGTATAGTCCTTGGTCATAAAGTTTCACAAAAAGAGCTAGAAGTTGATAAAGCAAAGATCGAAGTAATTGAGAAGCTACCACATTAGGTGTCGTGTTGGGGAAAAAATGCAACAACCTATTCCACCCCATTTACTACACAAACAAGAATCTAAATGGTGCTCAACGTAACTATACAGTTACAAAGTAAGAATTACTTGCGGTGATATATGCATTTGAGATATTTCAGGCTTACTTGTTAGGCACCAAAGCGGTTGTTCATAGAGATCACGTTGCTCTGCGTTATTTGATGGTCAAGAAAGATGCAAAGCCAAGATTGATAAGGTGGGTGCTATTGTAGCAAGAATTTTATTTGAAGGCAAGGTCAGAAGAGGTCGAGAAAATTAGGTGGCTGACCATCTATCAAGGTTGGAAGGCAAAAAGAATGATAAGTTGGAGGTAGATATAAATGATGCCTTTCCCGATGAACAGGTATTCACGGTAACTCTACAACTAACTCCTTGGTATGCTGATTTTGCTAATTATGTAGTATGTAGATTGGTACTGGAATAGCTAAACTTCTATCAACAAAAGAGGTTCTTTTTCGATGTCAAGAAATACATTTGGGATGAACTGTACTTATTCAGAGAGTGTGCAGACCATATCATTAGGAGATGTGTGCCCGAAGAGGAATTCAATGATATTCTCCATGCCTGTCATACTTCACCGATTGGTGGTCATCATAGCGGAGTGCATAGAGCTGCTAAAATTCTTCAAAGTGGTTACTACTAGCCATCTCTTTACAAAGATGCTCATGAGTTTGTTAATAAATGCATACAATGGTGAAAATAAGGTAGAGTGTCTAGAAAACATGAGCTGCCTCTCAAACCTATTTTGGAAGTTGAGTTATTTGATATTTGGGGTATAGATTTCATGGGTCCATTTGTGAGTTCGTTTAGTAATAAATACATTTTGGTGGCAGAAGATTATGTTTCTATATTGGTCGAAGTTGTAGCACTACCAAACAATGAAGGGAAAAGTGTTGTTCAGTTCTTAAAATGCTACATCTTTGCTAGGTTCAGCACCCCTCAGGATATTATTAGTGATGGTGGATCCCATTTTCGCAACAAGCTTTTTGCTTATGCATTGAGCAAATATGGGGTGCGACATAAAGTAGCAACGCCATATCATCCTCAAACGAGTGTCCAAGTGAAAGTTTCAAATCGGGAGATCAAAAGTATCTTGGCGAAGACTGTAAATGCAAATAGGACTGATTGGTGTCGCAAGCTGGATGATGATCTATGGGGATATCGCACTGCCTACAAGACACCAATTGGTATGTCTCCGTATCAGCTAGTTTTTGGGAAATCTTGCCATCTATGAGTTGAACTGGAACACAAACATTATGGGCATTAAAGGCTGTGAATCTTGACTGGGCCAAGACTTCAAGAGGAAGAGTAGATCAACTAAATGAGTTGAATGAATTCAGGTTTAGGGCATATGAAATTTTAGCCTTCTACAAAGAAAAAATGAAGAAGTGGCATGATTCTAAAATCCTTAGGAGGGAATTTCAAGTTGGAGATTGGGTGTTGCTATATAATTATCGACTGAGACTCTTTGTGGTAAAGCTCAAATCAAAATGGTCTGGCCCATTTAGAGTAACGCATGTGTTCACAAATGGAGCCATCAAATTCAAAGGCAAAAAGGGCCCTGTCTTCAAGGTGAATGGGCAATACTTGAAGTTGTATTTTGGAGAATGCCATGAAATTTCTGTGATTGAAGTGGTGTATCAGGAAAATGCTTGAAAGAATTTCCATGTCGTGCCAAGACGTTAAATAAGACGCTTCTTGGGAGGAGACCCAAGTGTTAATTGTTTTGAATAATACGTGCTCAATGTGCAGGTATAGGTAATTTTGCGAGGCTAAGACCTGTTCGGTTGTATGCCGCGTAAGTTCGGTGATCACGTAGTTGATTTCCTTCCTGGCATCAACAATTGGCTGAGACACTAGGAACATTAGGCGGGATACATGCTCCACTAGGCGATTCGCCGATGTGATTGGGCTACCCGACATTCTCTGCCTTTTTGCACCAGTCCTGATAGCATGGAGTCTTGGATCTTTTAGCAAGGTCTCACATCCATTAGGTGATAGCTGATATGATTCGAGGAACTTGCTCTTTTCAGCCTTCCTACTCAAAAATGGAATGGTTGCATATTGGAAAATTAGGTGAACTCCAGCCACTTTGGCGATTCGCCAAATAGTTTGGCAAATGCAGCAACTTCACCAAATGGGTGCATAGTGAAGATTCCTTGTCTCCCTACTCTGTTTGTTTGAGTGCGAGTATTTTATCTTTATTTTTTCTTGTTAGTTCTCTACTCACATTAGGGAAAATGTTGGATGCTTTTGGTGAAGATGGTAGGAGTCTGATTGTTAAGTCTTTTATTCTCTCGAATGATATTTGAGTATAGGTTGTGATCAATACTGATGACTTGAATAGTGCTCGTAAATGAACAAAATTAATGCGCGGCTACAATGAGGCCAAATGAAGTTGCATAGACAATGTGTGGAATTTTTGCAACTCGTTGTGACTAGCCGGTTATCGAATGAAGTCTCTTGTGATGAACATTTCACACTAGCTAGAAAGTGTGGAGTCTCGTTTGATATTAGTGTGAATGTCTTATGTGAACATTATGTGTGATAACACCTAGAATTTGCCACGTTGGTCCTGTTGACTAAGTGATGCAAGCACCTGAAATGATCTTAGACAAAAATATTAAAAAGTGAAACAATCTGACAATATACCTCTTTTGTGGCAAACCTTGTGAGATGTGTGAACCTTGCTTGAACCCTCTTGAGCTTTATCCTTTTCTTGGAAGAAACTTGAGCAATTGTGATCCCTCTTTATCCGTTCACCCATAACTCTAATGAAGTGTGGTTGGTTTGAATAGCCAACTTAGGCCAAAAGCCTAAGTTGGGGGTGTGGGGAAAATAGTAAGTAAATCAAGAAGTGTGAAAAATTCCCCTTAGAACTATGCTTTTGAAAAAGATGGAACCTCTCCATACAAAAAGAGAGAGAAAAGATGAAAAGAAAAAGAATGAAAAATTTGTGAAATAAACAAGTTGAAATTGCAAAATAAATGGGGTATTGGGTTATCCATTTGAAAGTGAATAATGGGGTGAATTATGAGCATGATCAAAATGTGAAGAAAAGGAAGAAAGTGATGTTCAGACCACATATCATGAGTGTAGTAGCCACTAAGCCTAAATGACCATACCTTTACACTCAACCCAGTTACAAGCCTTGAAAAGATCATTGTGATCTTAAGTGAGATGAAATGAATGTTGATTGGAAAATAAGGGCAAACCTATGGGTGAAGTCATGCTGTGTTCATCTTTTTGAGTGTGAGAAATGTATGTCATTCCGGAACTATAAATTACTGAAGAACTTTGTGTGAGGAGGGAATCATATTTGTTGTGAGGGAATTTGATTACCTTTGTTGAGCTTGAGCTTATATTTGAAGAAAGTATTCTGAACTTGAGCATCTCTGATAATGGTGAGTCACAATTTGAATCTTTGAGTGCATAATTGATCATTGCATGAGTAAGTTAAGTCTTGTTGTGTGCATTCATGTCGAGTCTTATGCAACACCATATGAGACATCCTTTTTGAATTGTTGATCTTGAGTTTTACTTGAGGACAAGAAAAAGTTTAAGTTGGGGGTGTTGATAAGTCTGATATTTGGACTCATTTTGGGGTTTGTTGAGATAGATTTAGTGTCCTCAAATGCTTAATTTGTGCCATAAACTGATGTTGAATCCTTGATTTTCAGGTATATGGGTTGAGAAACAGAACAAGGACACTAATAGGCAAAAAAGAGCAAGCTGAAAAGGGGGACAAAAGCAAGCCTGAAGATCGCCAAAAGAACTCGGCGAATCATCGAGTCTCCCCTAGACCACCTTAGTTTACAGAACACTGAGCCTAAAATGGGAAAAACTTAGGCAAACTACATTCCTCATCGGCGAATCGCCAACTGCATTGGCGACGGAAGATTGTACCACCGAATGTTCTGATCAAGATCAAGATGAAATTTAATTGGCAAGCTAAAAGAGTAAAAGGCACATCACGAAAGTGATCAGTGATCCCAATCTAGATTGCCTAAAGTTATAGTGTCTGAATGAGGAAAATGTGAAGAAGAAAAGGGTGATGGACATGAACGATCGGTGCGTTGCCGACTGGTCGGTGAAGCCAACTTTCCTCGCCGATCAACCCTAAGACGGCTTATCTCATATATGTATAAATTGACTTTTTGGAAGGGAGAGAATGCATTCAGTTATTGTGGAACAAAATAGAGAGAACAAAAACATTATTCTTGTTGATTTTAGGGAATTTTGGCAAGAGATTTCAATTGGGTATTGTAATAGAAAATATATTATTCATCTTAAAACTTCGATTTTCAATACCTAGCTATGGAGCATGTATTAGGTACTGAATTTCTTTTTTTTTATGATGATTAGCTAAAACTCTAATCTTGGGGGTTTGATAATGTGATTAGTTGCTGAATTTGGCTTGATAGGTGTTAGTTATTACGAATGTTAGTGCTAATCCTAAGTGGGTCTGAATTATCGTTGTGGTTTAACTACTCTATTGCCTGATTATTTCAATATAATTTATTGGTTTATGCTTGATTGAGAAAGAAGTGTAAAGCTAAAGTGATAAGTTGGCACTCTTAGTTAGTGGGTCATGATGGATTTAGCTCAAGAGAGTGAATCCTAAGACTCATGCTATGTATTCAGCTCGACAGAGTAGATGTGGTGAGGATGTGGACTGGTCTTTATGTTTAAAGCATTGAGGTTTGAGAAAACTCATTTGAAACGAGGTAATTGGTCGAGAGAAAAGTATCTCACCTAAAGTTCATCATACCCGTGAAGAGTTAGCAGTTTTGGTTAGCAATTTGCACCCAATGAGTTAGATTTAGCAATTAGTTGGTCAATCCCCCAAGTACCTTTCTCCTGTTTGGTTGTTTCTAGTTACTTGTTGAGGTTGCTTTCTGATCTAAAAAACCTCACCCTCATATTGTTGTCATCTTTCAAATTTCATAAATAGTTTCCAAAAATCTCTAGCCCTTTAGCTTCAAAATCCACTGTTATAACCTCATATTTGAATTCAAAATATAACTACTCTATGTGGGATCAACCCCAACTCTTCTGTTTGGTTTATACTACTTAACGATCGTCTACACCTAGTATTGGATGAGGTGTAGTTGATACGTTAATTATTAACACTTATGTTTATGTTGTTTTTGCTAGCCATCATATTAAGTACTTGATTGTACTAACACATACTCTTGCCTACATTCTTATCAAATCTAGGTTCCAACGTTCCCGAGTTGCACACTTATGGCTAGGTTTCTAGAGGATTGTGAAGTGAAGCTTTGGTGAGTCCTCATTGCATTCTAGGATGGGATAATCCTATCTCTTTTATGTCTCTCTTTTATCTTGAGACTATTGTATGGGCTGCGTCCCAAGATTTCCATTTTCTTATGTTTAGATGGTTTGTGACAATATCATATTAGACTTCCGCTTGATTTTATAAAAGACTTCGATTGTATTGAAAGATTTAAATTCCTGCACCTTTTCTATTACTTTATGTTATGATATGCTAAGTGGTTTGTATGAGGCCTCTCGGGGTCGTATACGCCTTGTTGCATCTAGGGGGGTTCCATTAGGTCGCGACAAACTTGTTAATTAGAGCACAAGGTTTAGAATGGTTCTAGGATGTCTCAAACCACGTCTAGTATAGTCTTGTTCATAAATGTGAAGCGCACCACATTTGTAAATAGCATGCTATTAGATGTTTAGGAAATTCCACTTCTTCACTTCTTCAAGTCGTGCCATGGAGTTTAACTCTATAAGTGTTTCTCCTAATTCGTGCCCGATAGTTTTAAGGAAATGACTACTAGATGGGCTAATGCTAGAAGGTTGGGGGAAGGCAATATTGAGCAAGAGGTTCCTCCTCAAGCTCCGATTGACCCATTAAATGAGAATGTGACTAATGGGGAGTTTAGGTCGGCATTCCAAGTTTTTTCTCAAGCCGTGATGACACAAGCTAACAGAGAGGAGGTATCCCCTGTGAACCCAAGTGTGGGTACGACGGTAGCAAGAATTAGGGATTTCACAAAAATGAACCCTCCCAAATTTTATGGTTCCAAACTTGAGGAAGACCCTCAAGTGTTTATCGATGAAGTTTATAAGGTACTTTCTATCATGGATGTGACTTTGGTAGAGAAGGCGGAACAAGGTGCTTAGAAACTCAAAGGGGTTACGCACATTTGATTTAATCAGTGGAAAGAAGCAAGGCAGGTGGAAGTGGGTCTGGTAGAATGTCAAAGGTTCAAAAGTGATTTTCTTGACATGTTGTTCCCTATAGAGATGAGAAAGGCCAAGTTACTTGAGTTCATCAACCTTAGGCATGTAAATATGATTGTAAGGGAATATGCTTTGAGGTTCACTTAACTATTCAAGTATGCTCCTTTCACTGTGGTGGATCGTAGGGCCAAGATGAGTAAGTTTGTGTCGGGAGTGTCTGACATTGTAGTCAAAGAATGTCGCACCACTATGCTTGTTCATGACATGTATATCTCTCGCCTTATGGTTCATTCCCAACAAATTGAGGAAGAAAAACTCAAGGAAAGTTCTAGGGAGGCAAAAAGTGCTAAAGTGGATGATGGCAACTTTGAACATTCTAGGTTCGGTGGACGAGGTCGTTCTAGATTACGGCAAAGGTACTCAGGGAAAATTTCTACAAATGCTCCTCCGAGGCCATGAAAGGAAATGGTGTCTAACCCTAAACCCCAAGGAGATGGAGGTAAATCTTTTGTGCTACCTGTGCTAAATGGGGGAGAAACCACGAAGGGAAGTGTCTATCATGCTCTAATGCTTGTTTTGGGTGTGGTAAAATGGATCATAAAATAATAGATTGTCCTTTGGTTGCTAAGAATGATGGAGATGGTCGTCGTACGACTCAGCCCTACTCTACATCCGGTCCGAGTGGTTCGGGTGGAAATACTCCTAAGCAAAACCATTTTTATGCTCTCCAAACTAAAGGTGATCAAGAGAGTTCCCCGGATGTTGTGACTTGTAAGTTAAAAGTCTTCCATATATATGTGTATGCTTTGCTTGATCTGGGTGCTACTTTGTCATTTGTGACTCCTTTTGTACCAAAAATGAGATAATGTAACACCCCATATTTGATCTAGGGCTAGGTATCCATTTTACAGAGATTTCAAGTGCCATCCACGGTGGCCAACTACGGCTCATGGGTTGGACCACAGACCATAGGTTGGTCCGTGGAGAGGACAACCCAAAAATCCTCCAGACAAGGTCCACAACTGGACCCACAGACCATAAGTGGGTCCACGGTCCATGGTCCATGGTCCAGGGGTTCGTAGGTCGGGTAAAATTCCCTGACAGAGAACCATGGTTTGCAGGATGGACCCCACGGTCCATAGGTGGGGATTCCGTGGGTGACAACTGACAATTAAACTGCACGGTGGTTGGATCTTTTCTGGTTTTAATTTAATTGAAGTGATGTCATTTTGTCTAAGTCTAAGAAACCTCTAAAAGTGATTTTAACCCCCCAAAATACCCCGATTAAGTCATTCCCTAAAAATACCAAAAGAATTCCCAAAACTCCTCTCAAATATTCTCTCTTAAGAAGTTGGAATAAGAAGAAGGAGATTGAAGCTAGGACAAGATAGAGCCTCCAATTTTCAAGATTGTGTGGGCATTGTGACTAAGGTATGATGGCTTTTCATTAATGGGATCCTTCTTCCCATAGAGTCCCCTAGAATTCCACAATTTGAAGAAGAATTTCCCCAATTCTAGTTAGGGTTTCTTCCATTGTTCAGGGTTATGATGAATGTTGATCCAATTGAGTGGATTATGATTGTGTATGATTGAATTGATAGAATTGAATGTATTTAGGATGAAATTACATGTACCCATTCTTATTCTATGATTTTAGGGTTGAATTGATATAGTGCGTTTGATGCCATGTGAGGGAAACTCTATGAGTTAGATATCTTCTTATAGGATTGATGAATTATAAATAGAATTGCTCCATATTGAAGCATATATGACGAATATAATGTTAATTTGTTGAGAGTAAAGCATAGATAGTGATCATGAGACGTAGTGCTTTGAGAGTAAAGCCTAGAATATGCATTGTTGATTGTAAATACTATGATGTGGAAGAGATACTTCCTATAATGAATTTGTCACGAGCCGAGTCTACACCACGGAAGCGACAGGCGTACTCGACCCCGAAGGGGTCTTATACAAGCCTATAGCATATTCATTGCATAAGATACTTAGAAATAGTGCGGAATTTAAAACATTTATTTTATAAATCCAACAATCGAAAACATTAAAAGCAAGCAGAAGTCTATCGTCTCACATGGCCATCTAAACAAAATACTTGAAACAAAATAGGATTATAGCCCTTTACAATCGAAGTCTTAACAAATGTCTATTACCTGAAAAGAAAGGAAACATCAACTACTTGTCCTCGATCTACGAGGACATACCACTTAGTCTTGGAGAATCTCAATTCCAAGCTTCAACTAGAGAGAATCACTCAAATGCCGGAACCTACACTTGTAGTAAAACATGAAAAAGAATGGGTTAGGACAATTAAGTACTAAGTATGATAGTCATGCAAAAACATGCTTAAAACGGACATTTTATTTGAAAGTCATGATATATGTCATTTTGAGAAAACCTTCATGAACATAAGCATATGAGGCATAATATTCACACATAACCAACATACAAGACATTTAACCACATTAGGACATAATCAACATATAAACCTTTACCTTCACCTTAGGCCTTTACCTTAAGTAACCCTCAAGCTATACTTTGTGCAATGTATGGATAGCGTTCCATACCACCATCCACACTAAAGTACCACCTTAAGGTCACCAATAGTGAACTTCCCATTCAACCTTACCATATTTACACGATACACATACATAAGAGACATAAACCTTACATAAGCCATATCATCACATAAGGACCATCACCTAAGACAACCCTAAGGTATACTTGTGCAATGTGCAAGTAACATCCCACACTTCTACTCACACTAGGTACTCATTTGAAATCACCGTAGGCAAGGCACATTCATATTCGTTAAGTCATGACAAGGAAGTAACTCATAATGCAATCCAAGTATAGCATGCATCATTACATTTAAGCTTATAAGTCAACATTCGCCATTAGCTTCATTAAGAACACCTTCATTCATTAGACATTAAGCCAACATTCGCATTAACATCATCATAAGAGTACATTCATTACACTTAAAATTATAAAGGAACACACCACAACCTCTCTCAAAGCATACTTGTGCAATGCATGGATGACATCCCATTCTACCACCCGCACTAAGTAGTGCATTCTTGAAAAGACATAGTTCATTAACATTCTTTGTGGGGGTAATCCTTAACCGACATAGACCATGTGAGCAATTCATGGAATCCTGGTGTCACCCTTACCGAATAAGGGATTCCTACTTGCCTAAGATAGGACCATTGTTTTTAGCTTAAGTGGATCCACTAGCTAGACCTATGTGGGAACATAGTTTATGGGATAGGGAGATTGCTACTAGATACCCCGCTTCAACTCACGGATGAGCATCCATCTCAAGAGATTGCCACTAGGTACCCCACCTCAACTCACAGATGAGCATCCATCTCAAGCCATATCCACTCGGTGCTTAGCATTATTCCCCACGGAGTAGTTAACATTCATTACCGTAGTTCATTATGGATAAGAGATTGTTACTAGATACCCCGCCTCAACTCCCGAATGAGCATCCATCTCAAACCCAACATTCACTAAAATGGGATATAAGGATTGTTACTAGATACCCCACCTCAATTCCCGGATGAGCATCCATCCCATCCCAACATTCATTCATTGGAGAACTCATAGATTCAAAGATGAGAACAACCTTTCAACTAAGAATCCCCATATTGTGAGAAACCCCTTTCACAACATGTCATTATCATTCATTAGAGTACAATTGAGAATAGCCTTTCAATTAATGCATTATCATTAACATAATCATAGAAAACTTCATTCATTCTTCATTCAAGAGTGTGTGTATGTGAGAATACCCTTTCACATATATCATCAGCATTCATAAAGGTTCATTGAGAGTATACTATCAACAATTACACAATTACATTCTGAAGATGATCATAACACTTTCATTGAGATCACACACATATACTTCACATAATAATCCTTCAAGAATTGCTTTTCAAGGCCATGAACCAATATAATCCATAAATCCAAACTACTACAATAGAATAGGAATTTGACATGATTCAATCACTTAATTCAATATAAACATCAACAATTCAACATACTTGCATAATCAATCAATTCCCAATCACTAATCACAATTTAGGAATTTGGGGGAAAACATGGGTTTTAGGAAAAAATCATATTAATTCATATTTAAATCCACAATTAATTCATAATTCAATGCAATAATGCCTTTGAAAGTCATTTGGAATTGAACCCATGCCATGATTGAAAACTAGGGTTTTGGGGTAACATTGGAGACTTGAAATTAACTTTGAAATTGGCTCCTTGAAAGAAACTAAGTCAAGGATGAATACTACCATACCTTTAATGGAAGAAAACCACAAAAATTCCTTGAAAAACCTGAATTTTTGACCTTGGAAGCTTGAAGTCTTGACCTCCAATGGAGGTTTCTAGAGAGAGAACTTTTGGAGGGGATGGGAGGTTTGTATTTTGGGTTTTGAAATAATGAAGTCTAAAATATGTTTTAATACTTTCAAAACACTTTAAATAACTTAAATAGCTAATTAAAACCGTCCCCCAACTAAACTAGACTTAATAGCAATTTACCAAAACACCCCCACATTGGCCGAGAATTGCAGCTTTTACGGTGGCCAACCACAGACCCCCACCCACAGACCGTGGGTGGGTACACGGACCATGTTTTCCTAGCATGGTTTGTGGATACAACTCAAAATTTTGGGGCTTGACCTATGGAGGCCATCCACGGGGCATGGATTGTCCTACGGGGTGTGGTCCCCTTTCGTAGGTCACCAAGTTTTAGGCAACTTTTCTTTTCTGGGGAAGCCTTGGGGTTGGGCTAAGGGTCCTCCTTAAGGACCCGTAGGGTGGTCCTTGGGGAGTCATAACTTGATGTTTAACCCCTAAAACCCTCAACCATAGCTTGAAACAACATTCTTTACACCCTCAAATCTCACACAAACTCAAACACACACATGTTAGTCTCTAGTTTCAGTTATTCATTTTACATGTCGTTAAAGATTTGATAAGCATGATTGAATGAATGGGAAATGTTTACTGACATGAATTATTCTAGGTTGAACGGATTTCTCACCTAAAATGAATCTACACAAAAATGCTTTATGAATGATGAGGCTAGAGACGATTACCCTTGACCTCCATATCAAATGATGTAATGTGATTCCCCTACTCCTTAGAATTGAACAAGAGGCGAGTCCCCACATTCTTACTATGATGAATGGACATGGGGGCGAGTACCCATGTGTAACGACCTGGAAAACAAGTAAGTAAAACTAGAGCCTAACGAGTTTGTTTTTGAGCTTGTTGTGGGGTTTGAGGTTGTAAAGTGATGTCCCGAGCTTAGGTTGAGGTATTTAGGGGTTAAACGTCAAGGTACGACCCCCCAAGGACTAACCAAGGGTCCTTGAGAGGGACCCTAGAGCCTAACCCCAAGACTGCCCCTAAGAGCAAAAAAGTTGTCAAAAATTTTGGGAGCTACAGATGGGACCTACGCCCTGTAGGTCCATCCACGCCCCTTGGATAGATTCTGTAGGTCAAGGCCAAAAATGTTGACCCTCAGACCCAAAACACGGACCTGCAGGATGGGGCATCACCCCACCTAGCGTACGTCACCACTGTGTTGCTATCCAATTCGGCCAAGTTGAGGGGCAACTTAGTAAATTCCTTTTTAGGTTAGTTAAGTTAGAGGACGGTTATTATTGATTAATTAAAGTATTTTAAGGCTATTAAAGGTATTAAAAATCATTTTCCAATTCATTATTTTCAAAACATTCTAAATTAGAAACCCACCTCTCCAAATATTCTCTCTCTAGAAACCACCATTGGAGAAGAAGGTTTCAAGCTTTCAAGATCAAGATCTCACCTTTCTCACTCCATTTTCATCAAATTTTTTCCCTAAAGGTATGGTATTCTTTATCTTTGTTTAAGTTTCATTCAAGGAGCCCTATCAAAAGATGATTTCAAGTTTTCAAAATCCCCCCAAAACCTAGAGTTTTCAATCTATGCATGGGTTCAATTTCAACATGTTTTCAAAGGTTTATATATGATGAATTATGAATGTAATGTTGAATTAATGATGAATTATGGTAAATTTATCATATGAACCCATGTTTTCCCCCAAAATCCTATGTTGTGAATTGCGAGTGAGAATTGATTGATCATGAAACTATGTTGAATTGCCTATGTTTATACTGAATTACTTATTGAATCATGTTAATTACCTTATCTAATGTAGTATTCTAGATGTTTGGGTTGAGATGATTTGTAAACCTTGGAGGAAAATTTCATGAAGGATCTATGTAGGATCATGATGTGAAGTATATGTGTGTGATCTCAATGAAAGTATTATGATCATGTATAGAGTATAATTGTGTTATTATTGAAAGCATATTCTCAATTAACACTCATGAATGATGATGATAGAATGTGAAGAGTTTCTATAATGTGATGTTACATCTGGAATTAGTAGGCTAAGGGCATCATGTTTTTGTATAAATGAAAGTAATGTGGATTGATGTATCTTGAATTGGTAGGCTTAAGGCATCCTTTTCTTCTATTGATGAATGTGGTCTTGATTGAAGTACCTTGAATTGGTAGGCTTAGACATCCTATTCTTGTGTAATCAATGTATTTTGACATGATGAAGATGAATCGACAGGCCTATGGCATTCCTTTCATAAATGAACTAATGTAATGACGACTCTTGAATCGATAGGACATCCCTTTCCTAATTAGTCAATGAAATAAGGTACCATGAATCGATAGGCTTATGACATTCCTTTCATGTGTATATTATTGTAATGATAAACCATGAATCAATAGGCTTATGGAATTCCTTTCATCAGGATTCAAGAGCTATCATAATAATGTACCATGAATCGAAAGGCTTATGGCATTCCTTTCATGTGTAATGATGTACCTTTGGTCGATAGGCCAATGGCATTACTCTCAAGTACAATAATGTAATGTGAATGAAATGATTTATGGGAATGGAGGCTCAGCACCGAGTTCCAACGTTAGGTTAGAGTTCCAATGAACATCATTCTTTCACATAACTATGTGACTGCATAGGGTATTAGCTAGTGGATCCACCTAAGCTAAAATTTTACCGGTCCTACCTTAGGAAAGTAGACCAACCCTTTACAGTATGGGATAGACACCATATTCTGTCACGACCCGAGAGCACCCCCTAGTCGTAACCGGCGTACTCGACCTCTCGGAGGTCTAATACAAGCCTCTTAGCATTCATTCATCGCATAAAACTAAAAAAAACCATAAGGAATTTAAAACTTTCTTTACCAAGAAAACATTTCATAAAAAAAAAATATATAGCAAGCGGAAGACTTTCTAGACTTTATACATGATGTCTCAAAACCATCTAATACTTTAGAGTACAAAATTCGGGACCAATCCCATACACAACTTAAACAATACTAAAAAGACATAAAAGCACATATGGGGTATTGTCCTCGAATATATGAGGACTCACCAAGTCTTCATCTTTAACACTTAGAAACCTATCAAATAGCCACGACATGTCATCATCTCCAAATCCCTACACTTTAGTCCAAAAAGGGAAAGAAAGGGGTTAACACAATTAAGTACTAAGTATGGAGACCATGCAAAAACATGCCAAAAAGGACATTTTCAAGGAAGTAAATGCTTTCATATCATTTGATAAAACCTTTCCTTTACAAGTATAAGAGACATAATACAAGTCAACATTAACATATAAGACCATAGCCAACCATACATATACTCAACATATGTCCATATACAACCCATGCTTAGCTTTAAAAGAACACATGTCATTTCATTACCATAGGACCTCTACCTAATATAAACTTAAGACACACTTGAATGAGACAAGAAGTGACCGCCCATACAACCTCTTCAAGCACACTTAAGTGTTCCCCAAGATTACCTTAGATAAGGACATTTCCTTTACAACATAACATCAATAGACCAACATTCTTTAAGAAACCATTTTGGAGACATTCAAGCACATAAGGGGACTTTCACATAATAGTCATTAGACTTAGGGAACTCACTTTAGTATCTTCAAAGCCTACTCGTGCCATGTGTAGATAGCATCCCATACTACTACCTACACGTTGTAGAACCTATCCAATAACTAGAGTGCACATCCCACATGATGGGAATAGGCATTAACCGACATAGACCATGCGAGCTAGACATGGAATCCGGTGTCATAAAACCCTACACCGTGGAAGGTGTTCTACTTGCCAAAGGTAGAACTAGTAAGCAACCCATGTAGGCACATGGTTTAGGGAATATCCAAAGATGTTCATTGTACTCTTGCCTCATACTCGGGAGAGCTACCATCTTAACCATATCCACTCGGTGCTTAGCCTTAGTTCCCATAAAGTAATTTCATTCACATGTATGTGCTAGAGAGGGCACCATCATTAGGTCTACCGACCCATAGCACATCTACCAAGAAGGGCACCACAAGGATCTACCGATCAAGGTTCATTAAGGATAGCTCATTAAATCCCCCTGGAAGGGTGCCTTAGGCCTACCGATTTTTCATTAAGGGTGCCTTAAGCCTACCGGTCCAAGGTTCATCATTTCACACATGAGAAGGGCTACCACCATTAGGTCTACCGATTTCATGGTTTTACATTTACTTATGAAAGCTAGACTTATGAAAGGGCACCATTTCTTAGTTTTGCCGATTCAAGTCTTGGCCTAGAATTCCTCTTTTAGCATTTATAGAAAGGGCACCATTTCTTAGTTCTTGCCCACTTCACACATTCATGCATTCAAGACTTTAAGTAACAATGAGGGACATTTTAGTCTACCAACCAAGTCACAACATTTTCATTTAAGGATATTTCATAATCCAACATCATTTCATATATACATCATGAGAAATCATACTTTAACTCACAATGCTATCCACTTTACATAGGATCATCACAAGATCACATAAAACTCATTCACATCATACCTTCACATATAGCTTCATATAAAACTCATTCACATCATACCTTCACATATAGCTTCACATAAAACTCATTCACATCATACCTTCACATATAGCTTCACATAAAACTTTATATATAGCTTCATATAGGACTTTACATATAGCCTCATATGTGTATAATAATACAACAATATAATAACATTCACATAATGCCCTTCATGGCCTCAATTCACAATAATACAACAAATAACCACCTCCACCAAAGGTGGATCAAACCAACCAATAACAATTATATTAATACTAAGAGATCAAGCCATTTTACCACCCTTTACAAAGGCCATAAGCCACAATACTCAATTCCATGCCAATTATACAATATTTATCAAGTTTGATCAACTTACCCTCTTTCCATGGCTATCTTCATCATCCTCATATTCCAACAATTAACAATACAATAACAATGATAATAACAATATTCAACTATACAAGCTAAGCTAAGCATAAGCCAATAATCAATATGAAGACCAATTCACAATTTTGTCCATTCAAGGCTAAAATCCCACATCCTTCAATTCACTAACAATTCTTAACAATTTCACATAGATAAATACATATATGAATAGTCTACAACAATCTACACAATAATCGTCCATCAATTACACAAAATTAATACACCCACTTTAGGCCAAATTTAGAGAATTTGAGAAGACATGGGTTCATGGGAATTTCTTTCTAAAAACCATTAATAATTATTAATAACCATATAAATCATCATTCAAAACCTTTTTATGCAAGAACCCATGCTAGAATCGAAATAGGTTTTTGTGTGTATTTGAAAAACCTTGAAAACCTTTTGATTGGGTTCCTTGAAAGAAAGAATAATCAAGGATAAGGATCCCCATACCTCTAAGTTGAAAACCCACAAAAATTGAAGAAGAAGCACTCGAAATCTTCAATCCTAGCTCCAACTCCTCTTCTTCCTTGAGTTAGAGAGAAATATATGAAAGGAGATGGGTTTCTTGTTAATCCTAAGAGGAGTGGCTTAAATGAAAGGAATTAAGTCATAAAAAGGTCTTATAGTTGCTAGGAAAAGAATAAAATAACATAGGGTCAATTTTGGAAAAGGACTAAGGACCCATAAAGTCTTAACTTAAAAAATTCTACCCCTTCCCGTCTTAGTTTGCCCTTTTTTTTTCCAGCCTGACAGTGTTTCAATATTTTGGGCATAACTTTTTACTCCAAGGTCGGAATTGGGCAAACACGGTGGCATTGGAAAGAGGACTCAAAGACCTTTAATTGGATAGGTAAAGGTCCACCTAATTCATTTTGAGCTAAAAGATATGACCATTTAAAGTTGACCCTTACAACTCACTAGTTCAAATGACTAGTTTCCGGACGTCATGGTCATTTCTCATCATTTCATCAAGTTCTCAACTCCAAACTCACATGTGAGGCTCTAGTTTCACTAGTTCATTTTTAGGGTCGTTACATATTCGATGTAAGCTCACATGGTCTATGTTGGTTAAATGCTTATTCCTATCATGTGAGATGTGCACTATGGTTACTCAAGAGGTTCTCTGAAGTGTGGGTGGTAGTATGGGATGCCATTCATGCAATGCACGAGTAGGCTTTGAGAGGGCTATAGTGAGTTCTCTAATGTCTTATGGTCTAATGAATGAAGGTGCTCTTAATGAAGCTAATGAAGAATGTTGACTTATGTGCTTAAATGTAATGATGTATGCTTTACTTGGATTGTACTATGAGTTACTTCCTTGTCATGACTTATGAAATGTTTATGTTCCTTATGTATGAGTATTATTTAAAGATGAAAATGAGGAATGGTAAGTTCAATTTTGGTGGCCTTAATGTGGTACTTAGTGTGGATGGTGGTATGGATTTCTATTCATACATTGCACACAGTATAGCTTGGGGTTACTTGAGGTGAAAGCTAAATGTGATGAAATGACTTGTATGTTGGTTATGTTATATCTTATGCCTCTTATACTTATGTTCATGAAGTTTTTTTAAAATTGGCATATAGCATGATTTTCAAATAGAATGTCATTTTTAAGCATGGTTTTTGCATGGCTATCATACTTAGTACAGTAAATGTGCTAACCCATAATTCTTCTATTTTTCTACAAAGTGTAGGTTTCGGCATTTGAGTTGATTCTCTCTAGTTGAAGCTTGGATTGAGTTCTTCCAAGGTTAAGTGGTATGTCCTCATAGATTCGAGGACAAGTACTTTTGATGTTTCATGTCTTTCATTGTAATAGACTCTTTTAGACTTTCTATTATATAGGGCCGTGACCCTACTTTTGATTCAAAGATTTTTTTTCAGATGGCCATGTGAGACTAGTAGACTTCCGCTATTTTAAATGATTTTTCGATTGTATGGATAAAATGTGTTTTAAATTCCGTACTATTTCTATTATCTTATGTGATGATGCTTGTATGAGACTTTTTGGAGTCTTGTACGCCGTGTCAAGTCCGGGTTGTAGGCCCAGGTCGTGACAAATATGGTATTAGAGCACAAGATTTTGGAATGGTTTTTAGGATTGATGTCTCGCAAGCCACGTCGAGAAGAGTCTTGTTCATGGGTGTGAATCGCGACACATTTACGAATGACATGCTATAAGATGTTAGGAAACTACACTTCTTTCATTACTCTTTGAGTCGTGCCATAGAGTTTAGCTCTATAAAGTCCTTTTCCTAACCCTTCTCTTGTGTTTAAAGGATATGAATACAAGAAGTGCTAACACAAGAATGATGGAAGATGCGATTGTGAATGAGGGAGTTCCTCCACAAGGTCCTCAAGGTGACCAAGTTCCTCAAGGCAATCAAATTCCGGTTGATCCTCTGGCTATGTCTAATGAAGAAGTTAGGTTGGCTCTTTTGATGATGGCTCAAGCTATTACTACTCAAATCCAAGCCATGACGGCCCAAGCTACTAGGGGTGTTGAGACTCATGTAAACCCTATTGTGAGCACTATGGCTTCTAGGTTAAGAGACTTTGTGACGATGAGTCCTTCGGTATTTCTTGGTTCCAAGGTGGGAGAGGATCCCCAAGAGTTTGTGGATGAGGTGTATAATGTAGTGAATTCTATGGGGATGACTTCTATAGAAAAATTGGAACTAGCCGCTTATCAATTGAAGAATTTTGCCCAAGTTTTGTGCACTCAATGGAAAATCAATAGGCCCGTAAGAGCGAGTCCTATAGAGTGGGAGGAGTTTAAGAAAGCATTCCTTGGTAGGTTCTTTCCCCATGAGAAGAGGGAGGTTAAGGTGGAGGAATTTATCAACCTTAGGCAAGGTAGCATGAGTGTGCAAGAGTACTCCTTGAAATTTATCCAATTGTCTTAGTATGATCCATCTTTGGTGTCTAATCCGATGGATGAGATGAGTAGATTTGTGACGGGTGTGTTCGACCTTGTTGAGGAAGAGTGTCGTACGGCGATGCTCCATGATAATATGAATATCTCTAGGCTTATGGTGTTTTCTCAACAAAAATTAAGAAAAAAAAATAGGGAGATGAAGAGGTTTAGGTCCGATGAGAAAGGTCAACCAAGGTTCAAAAGAGAGCTTTTAAAAAAGATTCTTCAAGCACTCCTAGGGTTAACCAACAGAAAGGTAATGGGTCTCCATTTCCTAAACCTATTTGCACCAATTGTGAAAAGAAAGATTATGGGAAGTGACTAGCCGTTACTAGTGGGTTCTATGGTTGTGGAAAGAATAATAATCAAGTGAAAAATTGCCCTACTCTTACGGGCAAAAGAAGGGAGGCCAAACAAGCTTCTCTTAATGGCCCGAATCTTAATGCTCCAAAGACTAATCGTTTCTATGCACTTTGAGCTAGAGATGACAAAGGAGCTCTTCCGGATGAAGGCACTGACATGTTGATAGTTCCTTATAGTTATGAATGTTATATTGAGATTCGTATGTTGTCATCATGTTAGCCTTAGTTTGGGTTTACTCCCAAGGGGGAGATGGTATGTTGAATAGTGATGTTTGCGTAATTAAGACACAACTTTCGATGCAAGCGTCTACGATCGTACAATAGTTTAGTAACCCAACCAAGGGCTGGGATCGTTCCCAAGGGAGTGGTTTTGGGAATTAATATAAAAATAAAATTTAGTACTAATTAGTCATAGCTAAAGACATTAACGATTAAAAACATTGTAAATTAAAGGAGGAAACAAGAGTGTCAATTAACAATGGGGGGTTTTCTCACAGGTAAGTAAAAATAGCAAAATAAACAAGGATTTCTAAGTAATGAGAAGGGATCCTTGGGATATGATGGGAATATGGGTTAAGCTAGATTATTGGGTACATGCTTTCGATAGAAGATTCATAGAATAATTGTGACTAGGCAAAACATTAAGGGGGATAAGCTCTCTCTCGAGCAACTTACCCCGTTTCAAATGTGTTCCTCTCGGACACCCACTTGCCGCATGAAGACCATCCTACACCTTAACTCGCTCACTCTCTCGAGCTGAGTGTGTGGGAATGAGACTAGGATTCACTCTCTCGAGTAGAACCTCATGTCGACCCACTCTCAACGACCATCAATTCAGTAGTTTTAGTTTTACGACCTCTCTCTCGAGCAAGCCGAAAACACATAAATAAATTTGTATTTGCAACTATATATTCATTAATTCATCCACAGCTACTAAACGAAATCACAATTAAACTATGATTAAACTATTAACAAGCAAGACCCAACAATTATCTTAACCCATATTTGCTAAATCACACCCTAAGAATTGGGGTTTTTAGCCACACATGTATAAGAGATAGAAATTTCTACCAAATTGAGCTCGCATTTAACTGGTATGAAGATTTAAGTCTTGATATAAGCTAAAATTGAAGAATCCAAGAGACCCAAATCCAAATCTTAAAGATGAAACCCTTTGGATCTTCAAGTCTTCAAAACCCTCTCAAACTTGGAGCAAAAATATCAAAAAGTACTATTCTATATGAAAATTATAATAATTGTTCGACTCCTAAAACTACAACTCTAACTAGTATTTATGATTTTCATAGATTTGTGTTGCAGCGGATCATTCAGCGTCGTTAGTCGAAATCGCCGATCAACTTGGTGATTCACCCTTTGGTGTAGTTCATCGCTGGCTTGCACCAGCCTTCAACATTGTCGTGCTCTGGGTGATTGGGAGACATGGTACTGCTTCGCAGTAGTTCTTGGTGATACGTTGACTGGTTCCTTTTTCCGCCGACTTGATCCTTTCTTTCAGGGCTCAGCACACTGGAACAAAAGGGGAAGTACAACCCTTCAGCGACTCACCAAGTGGACTCAGTGATCCTCAAGCCTTCATATCTTCGTTCTTTTCAGTATTTTCGTTCCTTTTTGCAACGTAGTGTCCATGCTTTCCTTCAAACTTCAAATACCTGAAACTTAAGGGTTTTCATCAGATATTGAGATCAAATAAGCATTTAAGGACACAATTTCTATTAAAATATAGCCCTAAATGAGTCCACAAATGAGGTTGTTGAGAGTTCCGATATACTTTTCTCTTTCCTTCTATTCCTATTTAAGCATGAAACCAAGAGTGCCTTGTAGCTTGTTTCATGTTTTTGAGTCATATGTGATTATGTGTTTCCATGGTCTCCTTATGATATGCATGTTCTTGATGAATTCATGTTTAAATAAGAAACTGAGTTTTTATGAATTATGTTCCTCATGCTGATGTGCATTTAGTATGAGTTGTTTGTATGCTTCATGACGTGAATTGTTGAACATGCCTAAATGTGCTTTTAAGAGAAATTGCATAAGGTGCTTAATGATGTTATAATGAGCATGATTTGAGTTGGAGAAGGTAATTATGCCAATTAAATGAGAAATGTTGAAGTTTTCATGCATAATGAGTTTGTAGATGTAGTTCCTACTTTCTTGTGTTGCATTGAGTATGTTTGAGATGGAGTTGATGTTTCCTCCTAGTTTTGTGCATTGTTTATGATGTTGCATTCATGATGGGGAGCTAGTCTTGAGTCTTTATTTTCCTTAAGTTTTTAAAGTGTCATTCGAGGAAGAATGTTCCTTAGGGCGAGATAATGTAATGACTCGGAAAACTAGTAAGTGAAACTAGAGCCTAACTAGTTTGTTTTTGAGTTTGTTGTGGGGTTTGAGATTGCAAAGTGATGTCCCAAGCTTAGGTTGAGGGGTATAGGGTTAAACGTCAAGTTATGACCCCCCAAGGACCAACCAAGGGTCCTTGAGGGGGACCCTAAAGCCTAACCCCAAGTCTGCCCCAAAGAGCAAAAAGCTGTCAAAAAATTTGGGAGCTATGATGTGAGGCCAAAATACATATTTTTAATCATTATATGCCTTACATTTATAATTTATATTTGTCCTTTCTGAGCATAAATTTTATGGATCGTGCTAAATATTATATTTTATTTGTAGGATTGATTTGCTGAGAAAATGAAGAAGTTTGAAGCTAAAACGAATTAAAGATGAAAAGTTGAAGAAAGAAATCAAGCAAGCAGCTTAATAGATTAAAGTTTATAAAATAATATATTTATACATATGCATATAGCCGCACTTCTCAAAATTTTAATGCTGCCACGTGGCAGCCATTAAGAGAATGTGAATTGCAGCTGACACGTGGCAGGAAATTAACGCAGCAAGATTTCTTTGAGGCGGTTCCAATTTTCACGCTGACACCTCACTCGGCGGAAACAAAAAAAAAAGGATTTCAATTCCTTTTGGTTTTGGATTCCTAATTTGATTTGGATTCAATTATTTTATTTAGATTTTCTATATTTATAAATAGTTCATAGAAATAATTATTTTAGTGGGAGACATCATTTATAGGAATACTTTTTAGGGTTTTTTTCTTTTTCTTATTTTGAGGTTAGACTTTATTACTTTAGTTCTAGTTTTTTACTTTGAAGATTAACTTACAATTTTAGCAATTCTTCATTTTCTAAGTTCGTTTTGAAGATTTTGACTTCGAAATGCAAGTTTAGATTTTGGGTTTATTCTTCTCATTACGTATGTTCATGATTTCTTCATCTAAAAATATGAATTGTGTTCTTGCTACTATGGGTAACTAAATCCACAACTAGGGTTGTGGGAACCATGAGCGATTAACAAATTATGAATAGTAACTAAGCAAATCTTGAATAGTGTTATTGCATGCATAATTATTCTTTCATTTAGAAATCTTTTTAACGAGTACAGGCATTAGAACTCGCCTTGTTTCCACTTGCCGGACAAAGGAGGTAGTTAATAAGAAAAGAATTATCAACATAGATATATTGTGATATTATGTAATAGTCTAATGTCGATTGGTGTGAGGGTGAAAACTAAGTCATACATCGATGTGATGTCTAATATGAGGTAACGATAAGAGTTAATAAATTATACACACGTAGCCGGACCAAGGTGCGGGGTGAAATTCTCAAATTGCCGGACCAAGGAATTAGAGAAACCTAACTTATCATTTTGCATGTAATACACTAGGAAAGAATTACTACTACTAGGATTACCACATTATGAGCTTGTGGGGAACACGTACACCCTAGTGTCTCTCTCATGTTGATAACAACAAAATTTTTAATCTTGCATACTAATTGTTCACATAACTTTTAGAATTTGTTTCACAAACCCCCCGGGGAATAATGCTTTTCGATTAAGTTTAACTACATCATTGAACTTTAGTCAAGTATTTCCCGATTTTATATTTTTATTTTTAGTTTTGTTTTCTACAGGTTTCGACTCTAGTGTATGCCAAGTACTCGAAGTCTATGTCAATTCTTTACCGCCTACGATCCTGAATTGAGAAAAACTTTGAGGAAAACGGCTAATGAAGGAGTACACAATAATCCAATCAGAGAGGGTCAAGGAGATGGAATCGGAGTAACTAAGGTGTCTGCGTCGTGCCGTGACGTTAAATTAAGCGCTTATTGGGTGGCAATCCAATTAGTAGTGTAACTTCTTATTTTATTTTTATTTTATAAGTGTCACTTATTTTTTTGTCTTGTTTTTGCAGATTAGGGGAACTCTGAGTATCCAAAAAAAAATGAAGCAAAAGAGCATGTTTGAGCTTAAGTGTGGGTTGCATTCGACCCTTGATGAAAATAAAGAGAACATTCTACTAGCTAGGACATAAGGCCTCAAGGAGTTTTCCTAACCCTTTTTTAAATTTTATTTGATGTTTTGGGGACATAGCATATTTTTAAGTGTGGGGTGAAGGAATGAATTCCTAGTTTTTATTGTTTTATTGAGTCTTTTCTTTTTTTTAGGATGGATTCCCTAGCTTTTGTGTCCCTTTGAACCTAGTGTCTTGTTTTTTAGGAATAAATTTTCTTTTAATTTTATTTAGAGAAAAGAAAAGACCCTTTTGAGTGGTGTGATACTGGCTATTTAGGCCTAAATTTGTAGTAGTAATTTCTTGTGAATTCTTGATTGATAAGGAAATTGCAGACTCTTTGACACCGAAGCTCATGGTTATGACTTTGTATATAACTTATTTTATTTTGTAGTTTGTTATGATCCCGTCTCTCTTAGAAGTGGAATTGATCCACCTTGATTGATACTTATGCCATTTGTGGTGAGAATTTATTTATTTCATGTTTTGCATTTAAGTCTAGAACTTGCCCTGTATGTTATTGAAGCGAAATAAAAAGTGATGCTTTGTTTAAGAGATGATAATAGGCTTTGTTTTATTTGCCTGGTAAATTTAGCCTTTTCAGATAATTTATCACTAGTTAGCCCTTTTGAGGCTGTAGCCTTTTTTGGTAGCCATATTTTGCCCCTGACCATTTTGTTTAATCTCTAGTTTTTGCACCTTGCTTCCTTGAGCATTATAACATAGACTTATTCTAATTATCAATTCTGAGAAAAAGGAATGGTTGAGTGAAAAGGTAATCAATGATAGCTAAAAAGTGCTTAAAAGCCCTCTTTGAAAGAACGTCACATGAAAAAAAAAAGAGAACAAAAGAATGTGACATGAAAAAAAAAGTTACATTGATGATGGCCCTGGTCCTTCCAAGGGAATCGTGCACCTTAATTCATATAAAATACGTAAGTTGAGGGTGACTATTATAAAGGAAAACTTAGCTAAAAAAATAAAAAAAATGGCGCAAAAAAGAAAGAATAAAAAAAGATTGAAACATTCTTGAGATGATGAACATTACTTGTGAAATAATTGTTGAAGAGAGGGCTGAAAATAATGGGTGATGAAGTCTAAAATTGCAAAGTGCTTAAGGAAGTGTAAGTCACTATTACATAGTTTTCCTACCCATCCCCTAGCCTACATTACAACCGGTTAAAGTCCTATTTGATTCTATTCAAGCATGCTTAATTAGTGGAGATGTATATAATGGGCAAGGCTATGGTTCTTTGTGCATACATGTGAATTTTATTTGTGAGTGTGAGAGTTGTTCTTGATATGAAGTCCTTAATTTATATTCAATCTTTTGAATTGAGTGTGTGGACTATTTCTTTTTGTGAGGGCACTTGTTTAAGGATTGATAGGTGATTTTATTAGCTTTCTTTGATGACAGTAGGTGAACATGCTTAAATTTGATGAGTTCAAAGTTCTTCCTTGAGGTTAGGAGGTTAGAGGTTTGTTGTTTACTTGGATATCTTGCATAATGATTGAGAAGTCTACTTGATGTTTTGAAATTTGTATATGGCCTAATTGTTTGTATTAACCAAAGTGATGACATTGCTAATATTTTTTTTTTTGGGATGAGCTTTAATGGTTGCTCGAGGACGAACAAAAGTTTAAGTGTGGGGTATTGATGTGAGGCCAAAATACATATTTTTAATCATTATATGCCTCACATTTATTATTTATATTTGTCCTTTTTGAGCATAAATTTTATGGATCGTGCTAAATATTATATTTTATTTGTAGGATTAATTTGGTGGGAAAATGAAGAAATTTGAAGCTAAAACGAATTAAAGATGAAAGGTTGAAGAAGAAAACCAAGCAAGCAGCTTAATGCATTAAAGTGTATAAAATAATATTTTTATACATATGCATATAGACGCACTTCTCAAAATTTCAGTTGCTGCCACGTGGCAGCCATTAAGAGAATGTGAATTGTAGCTGGCACGTGGCAGAAAATTAACGCAGCAAGAGTTCTTTGAGGCAGTTCAAATTTTCACGTGGACAGCTCACTCTACGAAAACAAAAAAAATAATATAATTTCTTTCGATTTTTTTTTTAATTTTTTTTAACGACCCTTGTAGGGGTCAGGGGCTTAGTAGCACCCCTAGACCTTAGCATAAATAAAAGCAAAGAAAAAAAAATACAAGGACGGGGGGCATAAACCTTACCTCCGATCCTATGGTGGTTCAAAAGTTAGTAGCCTACTAAGGTTCTCCAACTCTTCCCTATACTAGAATTGAATCTATCTTCTAAGCACCTACATGAGAGGACTCTTCTCGGTACAAAGAATCTAGGAAAGCGTAAATAAGTGAGACTCTCCCTTTACAAGTAAGAGAATTCTCTCTTCATAAAATCTATAACTTAGACAAGAGATAGCCCATGTGAAGATGACTGCAGATCACCAAAAAATAGGGAATGTTCTAGTTCCAACTCCAACATATGCCTATAGGAAAGTAGAATATTCAAGGAGGTTCCTTGATTCTCTTCATTTTTCTTCTTCTGAAAGTTGCCATACCTGCTATTTCCAACTGAAGATTAGTTGCTGCCTCCTTAGGGAGCTCTGCTGTCTGGTGAAATAGACTTGAGGACTGGTGACTTTGTGGCTGTGTTTGGATAGTGAATCCGCCACATTATTGGCCTCTCTAAGGGTGTGTATGCATTTGAATTGAGGGATGTGAGTGATGAGACTGTGGAGGTTTTGCATTTGGGATGAAATGCCCCATGGAGGTGCTGATCTGATCAATAACCAGTCCACTAGCAGCTGTGAGTCAGTTTCCAGAATTACCTTATTGTAGTTTAAGTTTGCACACCATGCTATACCAAAGATAGCAGCCTCCACCTCTGCTTGGTTGTTGGTACCTTCCCCCAAGGGGGGACTGAGTATGCAAAGATCAAGTTTCCTTTAGTATCTCTGAGAATACCCCCAGCCCCAATTCTGTCCTGATCGTCCAATGCACTTCCATCAGTGTTGAGTTTAACCCACATATCAGGAGGTTTAATCCATTGGACAAAGGTAACTTTAGTGTCATGGGTACAATTCTCAATAAGTTGGACTAGATTTTTCCAACTTGAAGTCCAAGTGATGTAAGGAAAAAAGTATGAAGAAGTTTGAACGTATCCATGATCACTAAAAACTTAACCCTTGCAATATTGTATTGTTTACCTCCATACTTTTTAGCACACCTATTCTTCCACAAATTCCAACAAATAAAGATTGGAGTTGATTGGTTTATGGGCCTCATTTCTGTAATTAGTGTTCCACCATCTCATGATCATGTAATTAAGAGGAATGTAGTCAGTTTGGATGCCAAGGGAACATCAAAGAACTTCCAGACATTTTTGGTAAACAATCCTGAGTTGAAAACATGCTCAATGGTGTCCAGTTCTTGAGCTTGACAACAAACACAGTCTGCAGGTCTAATTCCAAACTTGGAAAGATTCTCATTTGTTGGTAGTTTACCTCTGAATGCTCTCCATAACAGAAAAAAGCATTTGAATGGAATATTTCTATGCCATGTGTTGGTATTAATCTTGGTTTTTGTTCTTTGTTCCCTGATGGAATTCTAGGCAGAAGAGTAAGTAAACAATCCATTTGTGTTGAGGCTCCACACTGGCTTATCTGGAATACCCTGTTGAAGCTGAAGCTAAGTAGCAAGAATGTTGTGCACCTGAGTTTGAGGAGCTAGCTGAATGATCTTGTTACTATTCCATTGCTCCTCTTCTATAAATTCTGAGACAGTGGTATTATTGAATCTGTTGCTGTCTTCAGTGAACATAGCCAATGGACAAACCCCTAACCAATTATCCAACCCGAATGAGCATGAATCAGACCTGATTTTCCATTGTATGTGAGACTCGATCTTGTGTTTATTCCTTGTCATAAGCATCCAAGAATGAGAGTCTTGACAACCCTTTTTTTTACTCACAGGGTTAGATCTTTGACAATATTTAGCCCTTAGGAAATCACCCCATAAAGTTTGCTTCGACCTAAAAATCCACCACTGTTTGTATTAGAAAGATTGACAAACATCACTAATGAGTCTAACCCCAATGCCCCCCTCATCATAAGAAAAACTTAGGTTCTTCCAAGAAGACCAGTGATAGTTTTGCTTATCATTTCTCCAACCCCAATAGAAATTAGTCATGATGCCCTGAATTTTCTTAATAGTGGTTGAAGGAGGGTAAATAGCTGATAGGAGATGCATAGGAAGTGACTGGAGGACATGCTTGATCCGAGTAGCTTTGCCCCCACAACTCAACATTTTTTACTGCCAGCCTGTGATTCTGTTAACCACTTTGTTGACCATTTCTAAGAAATAGATAATTCTAGGTTTACCAATAAGGAGAGAAAATCCAAGATAAGTGATTGGAGATTCTTCCTGGTGAAAGCCAATTTATTTCTTGATTATGTCAGAAGTAGTCCTGAAGGCATTGGATGGAAGCAAAAACTAACTTTTGGCTTTATTAATGAGTTGTCCTGAAGTCTGCTCATAAATACCCAAATTCTTCATAATCAGCTTGAGTGAATGCTTCCTTCCTAAGGTGAAAATAATGATGTCATCTGTAAAGCTGAAGTGCTTAATTTGGGTGGTCTTCCTTTTCATGTGAAATCCATGATCGAGAGGGTTTTGATAAAGTCTGTTCAAAGATCTAGAGAGAACCTCAGCTCCTAAAATAAATAGGGATGGGGATAAGGGGTCTCCTTGTTTTAGAACTCTTGTTGAATGGAAAAAAACCATGTCTCTTGCCATTTATAATGATGGAGTACCATTTGTTAGCCATGATTCTCCAGGTCATATCAATAAAAACTTCTTCAAAACCCATTTTCCTCAGAACTACGAAGGTCTACGAGTCTAGTTTCCAACGCATCAAACTGTTCATTCATACGACTTCAGAATAGAGAGATATTCACATTTTCGTGGGACTGCGCAAGCAGGCACGTGAGGTGGGGCCCTTGGTCGGTGGAAAGTTGTATATATCTTCTTCGAGTTTTTTCTTCATATTAAGCTAAATATACAGAGAAAACATAGAAACCCATTTTTAGGAGCAAGTGAAATATAGATTTTCTCGACGTAAGTCCTTGACGAAAGTTGTTCTACGCGTTGGGCTCAACATCGTGGTATAATTTGTTTTATCAATTGCGTAGCATATCTAATTTTAGTGTTGGGACAGCAGGGGTTTGAGTATATTTAAAGGTTTTGAGGTGAATTACGAACCTAAGATCAAGGTAAGACTCTTCTTTCATCGACTCTAGCTTTTATAAGCAACAAATAGCAATTTGCGACGGAAATACATATCTTTTATTGTATTGGCATGGTGTCTTTTATTTTGTGTGTTGATTATGGTCCTACCTTGTTATAGTATTGACGGAGTTATGAGTTAGAGTCTTTAGGCCACGTGAATTTAGCGAAAAAGGTATGTTAAGGCTATTCTCTTCCTATGGCATGTTTCCTTAAAGCTTAGGAGCAATGTAATTGAGTTGTTATCGTTGTTATACTTATAGCTATTATTGTTGATTGTTGGCTGCTCGAGTGCATATAATCCTCTCTTATCGAGATTCTTATTCAGTAGTAACATTCGTATGTTGGTCACGACTTAGAGGCAATTTGTATAGGTTGCCTATAACTAAATTGCTCACTTTTAGCTGTTGGATTGTTATTGTTGCCTTTGGGCTATTGTTGTTAGCTGCAGGAATGTGATCTATGCCTAGCAGGGTTATGTTCTGCCTACAGGGCTATATGGATACCTAAAAGGGCTATGAGTTGCCTACGGGGCTATATTGATGCCTAGAAGGGCTATGAGTTGTCTACGGGGCTATATTGATGCCTAGAAGGGCTATGAGTTGCCTACAGGGATATATATTGACGCCTAAGAAGGTTATGTGCTTCCTACAGGGCCATGTTGTTGCCTAAGAGGGCTATGAGTTGTCTATAAGATATGTTGATGCCTAAGAGGGCTATGTGACTGCCTGCGGGGCTAGGGGACTACCGATAGGGGTATACAGGCTGATTGGCACCTTCCGGGCTTATGGGGGCCTGAGTAGGTGGTCTTGTGTGCTGTTTGTACCTACCGAGCTTATGGGGGCTTGGTTAGGTTGTTGTTTTATTATTTTTGATAAATTTAGATTTAGAAGCAGGTCAGTGCAATTATCTTGTCCTTAATTTATTTATCAGATTATTTCGGTATATCAGGATACCTCATTATAGTCTATTGTCTTTCATACTCTGTACATTATTTTGTACTGACGCACCATTGCCTTGCGGGCGCTGCATTCATGCATGCAGGTCCTGACAGATGACCGAGTAGACCTCCATATCAGCAGGATTGAATTTTATCCGATTGGTCCGCCCCTTTCCTCTGGAGCTTCCAGAGTTGGGAGCTTTGTTACGTTTTGTTGTATATATTCTCATGGGTAGGCTGGGGCCCTGTCCCACCAATCTTTACTACTCTTAGAGGCTTGCAGACTATTGTGTGGGGTTTATAGCTACGTTATGGCCATGATGGCCTATGTTGTTGGTTTGCTGAAGCTTGTGAGCTGTTTGATGTATTGTACTGATATTTACCTGTTTTTAGTTTTGGTATAGATATCATGGTGGCCTCAACGGCCCAATCAGGACTTTTGTGCTAGTTGGATATTTCTTTATATGAACTCTTGGGAGTAGCTTGTTCTTTTGTAGATCTGTTGACAGGGGCCTTGTCGGCCGAGGGCTTAGTTTTAAGCCGAGATATACTTGTTTGTTTTCTTAATTGCATGTGATTGCCATGCTCTAGTAGCAAATGGTTCAGCAGGGTCGGCTCGGGCCTGAGTTTTGGATTTAGGAGTCAGTTGCGCCCCTTGATTTTGGGGCGTGACAAACTTGGTATCAGAGCAACGTCGTATCCTAGGGAGTCTGCAAGCCATGTCTAGTAGAGTTTTGTTTATAAATGTGTTGTGCACCACATTCGATAGACAAGAAGCTGTCGGGCATGTTAGAATGACTATCCTTCTTTTGCTCACCTCGTGCTATAGAGCGGTGTCTTAAGGGTTGAGGTTTCTGGCTTATAATTGATACTTGTATGCACATAGAGATGACTGACACTAGACAGACCACAACTAGCCAGGTTTTAGATACAACTGCAAGTGAGGGTACCGACAAAGTAGCACAAGTGGAGGTGGCCCATTGTGAGACCCGGGGGGTGACATCTTCTCAGCCCCCTATAGCTTCTCCATAGCTTCAGGAGCCTCCGAGGGCTACAGGAATTTCGGCTCCACCAGCAGTACCACCTCTAGTTCCTCCTATTCCATTTGATCAGGATTTCAAGAGTGCAGTATATATGTTAGCACAGTTAGTAGCTGCACAGTGCCAACCAGTTGCACCAGATATTGCCGGACCTTCTGAAGGGCCCGGAAGTTCGAGAGTTCGTGAATTTCTTACCCTGAATCCTCCACAGTTTACAGGAACAGATCGCAGAGAAGACCCTCAACACTTTGTTGATCAGCTTCATAGGATCTTCAGAGTCATGCATGCCTCAGCAACTGAGTCTGTTGAGTTAGCAGCATTTCGATTGCGTGATATTGCAGTATTGTGGTATGAAAGTTGGGAGAGATCTAGGGAAAAAGATATATCTCTACCCACTTGGGATAGCCTTATAGAAGCTTTCATAGATCACTATTTACCTCGAGAGATTAGGGATGGCCGGGTGGACCAGTTTCTGAACCTCCGACAGGGTGGCATGAGTGTCCGAGAGTACGGGCTGAGATTTGATTCATTGGCTAGATATGCACAAGCATTTGTTGATACGATGCATGACAGGGTGCGTAGATTTGTGGGAGGGCTTGACGCAGACTATATCGAGGCTTGTTCTACCGCTGCGCTAAATGATAATATGGATATCTCGCGGATTCAGGCCTTTGCACAGGGCATAGAGGATTGCCGACATCGACAGTATATGAGTGAGAGGGTCGAGAAAGAGAGACAGAAGAGGGCTAGGCCCGCTGGTTCGCAGGGAGATTTTCAGGGTGGTCCCAGACCCCAATATTTTATTAGGCCACCTAGACCTCCACCACAGCAATTCCAGGGTAGTAGATTTTATAGTCAGGGACAGTCAGGCCTAGGTGAGGGCTCACGAGCATCAGACTCTTATCAGCAGAGAGCCTCAGGCCAGGCTAGGACAGCACCGCCGCGTTGCGCAACCTGTGGTAGGCTGCATTTCGGTAGGTGTAAACAGGGTTCCACGGGTTGTTATTCTTGTGGACATGAAGGGCATGTGTGGAGAAACGACCTGACCATAGGTTAGGGTAGTATAGGTCAGTCGACCAGGTCAATAGTAGGTTCCTCTTCATCAGCACAGTCTACAGGGCGTGGACCCCAGACTTCAGCAGGTAGAGGTAGAGGCAGAGGCAGAGAGGGAGCATCTAGTTCTAGTAGTGGCCAGAATCGTACATATTTACTAGCCGGCCGACAGGACTCAGAGTCATCACCAGATGTTATGACAGGTACATTGATTGTTTGCTCCCATCGTGTTTATGCTTTGATAGATCCTGGATCTACTCTGTTTTATGTGACTCCATTTATTGCGGGGAAGTTATGTATAGTAGCAGAGTCATTAGATCGACCCTTTATTGTATCTACCCCAGTTGGTGAGTCTATTGTTGCCAAGAGAGTCTATCGAGGTTGCACGGTAGAAATTATAGACCGTCAGACCTCTCTAGATCTTGTAGAGTTAGAGATGGTCGATTTCGACGTCATTATGGGTATGGACTGGTTAGCGTCTTGTTATGCTAATGTTGAGTGTCGAACAAAGATTGTTAGATTCCACTTCCAGGAGAGGCAGTTCGGGAATGGAAAGGCGTTACAGCAACGCCAAAAGGTAGGTTTATTTCCTATCTTAAGGCGAGGAGGATGATTACTAAGGATTGTATTTATCATCTTGTTCGTGTTCATAATATAGATGCAGAACCATCGACGCTTCCGTCTATTCTAGTAGTTAATGAGTTTCTAGATATATTTCCAGACAAACTTCTTGGTATCCCTCTAGAACGAGAAATTGATTTTTCTATCGATATGCTACCAGGTACACAACCCATATCTATCCCTCCTTATAGAATGGCTCCTGCTGAACTAAAAGAGTTGAAGGGTCAGCTGAAAGACTTGCTGGATAAAGGCTTTATCAGACCTAGTGCTTAACCCTGGGGTACACCAGTGTTATTCGTAAGGAAGAAAGATGGATCACTAAGAATGTGTATCGATTATCGACAGCTGAATAAGGCCATTATAAAGAATAAGTATCCCCTTCCGAGGATCGATGACTTGTTTGATCAGTTACAAGGTGCTGAGTGCTTCTCGAAGATTGATTTAAGATCAGGTTACCACCAGATACGAGTTCGGGAGAAAGACATTCCAAAGACAGCTTTTAGAACTAGATATGGAAACTTTGAGTTCTTGGTGATCTCTTTTGGATTAACTAATGCCCCAGCAGTGTTCATGGACCTGATGAATAGTATATTCAGGCCGTATTTAGAGTTGTTTGTGATTGTATTTATTGATGATATTTTGGTGTATTCACGTTCAAAAGTTGAGCACGCAAATCATCTGCGAGCAGTCCTTCAGGTTCTTCGAGATTAAGAACTTTATGCAAAGTTTTCTAAGTGTGAGTTCTGGTTGAACTCTGTCGCTTTCTTAGGCCATATTGTATCAGATGCAGGTATTGCGATTGATACACAAAAGATTGAGGTCATAAAAACTTGGCCCAGACCTATGACTCCAACTGAGGTTCGTAGTTTCTTGGGGTTATCTGGGTACTACAGAAGGTTTGTAGAGGGGTTTTCTTCACCTTCAGCACCATTAACGAAGCTGACTCAAAAAGCAGCTAAGTTCCAGTGGATTGAGGCTTGCGAGCATAGATTCCAGGAGCTAAAGGACAGGTTGACACCAGCACCAGTTCTAGCATTGCCAGAGGGTTCAGAAGGCTATGCGGTGTACTGTGATGCTTCTGGGGTTGGGTTGGGATGTGTTCTAGTGCAACATGGTAAGGTTATCGCATATGCTTCAAGACAGTTGAGGAAACATGAGAAGAACTATCCGAGCCATGATTTAGAGTTAGCTGCAGTTGTGCATGCATTAAAAATCTGGAGACATTATTTGTATGGTGTTCATGTTGACATCTTCACAGATCATAAAAGCCTTCAATATATATTTAGACAGAAAGAGTTAAATCTGCGACAATGTCGATGGCTTGAGTTACTGAAAGACTACGACGTGGATATTTTATATCATCCAGGAAAGGCAAATCTAGTAGCCAATGCCCTCAGTCGAAGATCTGTGGGTAGTTTATCCCATTTAGGTGTTAAGAAGCGGGAGCTACTGCGAGAGCTTCATCAGTTGGCTAGTTTGGGAGTCAGATTATTAGAGGCAGACGATAGTGGGGTCACAGTTCAGGATACAGCCGTATCATCTCTAGTTGTAGAAGTAAAATCATGACAACAAAGGATCCTAGCTTAGAGCTAAGGCTCAGGATCAACAGTCCTTAGCATTTGATATAGCAGAAGATGGAGTCCTCTAATATAGCGGTAGATTGTGTGTTCCGAATGTTGCAGGGCTTCAACATCGAATTATGGAAGAGGCACAACATTCCCGTTATTCTATTCACCCTGGTTCGACGAAGATGTTCCATGATATTAAGGAGATCTATTGGTGGCAGGGGATGAAAAAGGACGTTGCTGAGTTTGTGGCGCAGTGTCCTAACTGCCAACAGGTGAAGGTTGAGCACCAAAAGCCTGCTGGGCTAGTTCAGGAGATAGCCATTCCTTTGTGTAAGTTGGAAGCAATTAATATGGATTTTATTACAGGATTACCTCGATCTCATTGCAAGTTTGACTCTATTTGGGTAGTTGTTGATAGACTAACAAAATCAGCCCATTTCTTACCAGTCAAGGCAACTTTTTCAGCCGAAAACTATGCAGGGCTCTATATTAGAGAGATTGTTAGGCTACACGGTGTCCTAGTATCTATTATCTCTGATAGAGGAGCACAATTTACCGCCAATTTCTGTAAGTCCTTCCAGAAAGGATTAGGGACACAAGTTAATCTTAGTACCGCCTTTCACCCTCAGACAGATGGCCAGGCTGAGCGAACAATTTTGACACTCGAAGATATGTTACGGGCGTGCGCGCTAGACTTCAAGGGAAGTTGGGATGACCACTTGCCTCTTATTGAGTTTGCATACAATAATAGTTATCATTCTAGCATCGGGATGGCACCTTATGAGGCTTTGTATGGGAGAAAATGTAGATCCCCCATTGGATGGTTTGAGGTAGGTGAGTTAGAGTTGATTGGACCCGATTTAGTCCAGCAGACAGTGGAGAAAGTTAAGCTCATTCGGGAGAGGTTGCTAACAGCTCAAAGCCGACAAAGTCATACTCAGATGTATGACGAAGGGACTTAGAGTTTTGTGTCGATGATTGGGTATTCTTAAAAGTCTCGCCTATGAAGGGTGTTATGTGATTTGGCAAAAAGGGAAAGCTTAGTCCAAGATTCATTGGGCCATACCAGATCCTTCGGATGGAAGGACGTGTGGCTTATGAGTTAGAATTGCCTTCAGAGCTAAAATCTGTTCATCCATTTTCCATGTATCAATGTTACGGAAGTGTGTAGGAGACCCTTCTCGGGTTGTCCCAATTGAGGATGTTCAGATCACAGAGGAGTTGTCCTACAAGGAGACTCCAGTTGCTATATTAGATTGGCAGGTCCATAAATTGAGGACCAAAGAGGTGGCTTCGGTTAAAGTATTGTGGAGGAATAAAAATAGAGAAGAGGTGACCTGGGAGGCTGAGGATGGCATGAGGTCCAAATATCCTCACTTGTTTCATACCCCAGGGTGATACCATATCAGTTTATATTAGGGAAATAAGGTAAGATACCTATATATATATACTATTACTTATTATTATTGTGGTTGTCGTTGTATGTCTGCTCGCTCTGTTGTGGTGGAGCTATAACGCTTTGCTATTTATGTTGTCATGTGAGACGCCTAGGTTAGAAATTTTGCATTCAGGTTCCTGGATAGTGAAATTTACAAAGGATAAACTGCCTAAATTCTGGCAAGTCCTAAAGACTGAACAGTGTGCCTCAGATTTTTCATTCGAGGACGAATGTTTCTAAGGGGGGAGGAATGTAACACCTCGACATTTCAAAACGTCTAAATTAACTCGTACCTTCGTGGAAAGACAAGAAGGGTGAGTAATAAATTAAGAATCATGTGGTAAGTCCTATTTTAAGTGTTCAAGTGTTGCATCTCAAGTTTTGAAGTTACGTAAGTGGCAAAATAAAAGTTGGCGGAAGTTATCGTAAGTTCCTTCTTAAAGATTTCTCTGAAATTTGGGTCAAATTTCATGGAGGTTTTCTCCCAATCTATAATGAGTTATGGGGCCCACAAACTATTGAATCGAAGGTCTACGAGTCTAGTTTCCAACGCATCAAACCGTTCATTCATACGACTTCAGAATAGAGAGATATTCACATTTTTGTGGGACTGCACAAGCAGGCACGTGAGGTGGGGCCCTATGTCGGTGGAAAGTTGTATATATCTTCTTCTTCGAGTATTTTTCTTCATTTTAAGCTAAATATACAGAGAATACATAGAAACCCATTTTTAGGATCAAGTGAAATATAGATTTTCTCGACGTAAGTCCTTGAGGAAAGTTGTTTTACGCGTTGGGCTCAACATCGTGGTATAATTTGTTTTATCGATTGCATAGCATATCATATTTTAGTGTTGGGACAGCAGGGGTTTGAGTATATTTGAAGGTTTTGAGGTGAATTACGAACCTAAGATCAAGGTAAGACCGTTCTTTCATCGACTCTAGCTTTTATAAGCAACAAATAGCAATTTGCGACGAAATACATATCTTTTATTGTATTGTCATGGTATCTTTTATTTTGTGTGTTGATTATGGTCCTACCTTGTTGTAGTATCGAGGGAGTTATGAGTTAAAGTCTTTAGGCCACGTGAATTTAGCGAAAAAGGTATGTTAAGGCTATTCTCTTCCTATGGCATGTTTCCTTAAAGCATAGGAGCAATGTAATTGAGTTGTTATCGTTGTTATTCTTATAGCTATTATTGTTAATTGTTGGCTGCTCGAGTGCGTATAATCCTCTCTTATCGAGATTCTTATTCAATAGTAACATTCGTATCTTGGACACGACTTAGAGGCTATTTGTATAGGTTGCCTATAATTAAATTGCTCACTTTTAGCTATTGGATTGTTATTGTTGCCTTTGGGCTATTGTTGTTAGCTGCAGGAATGTGATCTATGCCTAGCAGGGTTATGTTCTGCCTACAGGGCTATATGGATTCCTAAAAAGGCTATGAGTTGCCTACAGGGCTATATTGATGCCTAGAAGGGCTACGAGTTGCCTACGGGGCTATATTGATGCCTAGAAGGGCTATGAGTTGCCTACAGGGATATATATTAACGCCTAAGAACGTTATGTGCTTCCTACAGGGCCAAGTTGTTGCCCAAAAGGGCTGTGAGTTGTCTATATGATATGTTGATGCATAAGAGGGCTATGTGACTGCCTGCGGGGCTAGGGGACTACCGATAGGGGTATACAGGCTGATTGGCACCTTCCGGGCTTATGGGGGCCTGAGTAGGTGGTCTTGTGTGCTGTTTGTACCTACCGAGCATATGGGGGCTTGGTTAGGTTGTTGTTTTATTATTTTTGATAAATTTAGATTTAGAAGCAGGTCAGTGCAATTATCTTATCCTTAATTTATTTATCAGATTATTCCGGTATATCAGGATACCTCATTATAGTCTATTGCCTTTCATACTCTGTACATTATTTTGTACTGACGCCCCATTGCCTTAGGGGCACTGCATTCATGCATGCAGGTCCTGATGGATGACCGAGTAGACCTCCATATCAGCAGGATTGACTTTTATCCCATTGGTCAGCCCCTTTTCTCCGCAGCTGCCAGAGTTGGGAGGTTTGTTACCTTTTGTTGTATATATTCTCATGGGTAGGCTCAGGCCCTGTCTCACCAATCTTTACTACTCTTAGAGGCTTGCAGACTAGTGTGTGGGGTTTATAACTACGTTATGGCCATGCTGGCCTATGTTGTTGGTTTGCTGAAGCTTGTGAGCTGTTTCATGTATTGTATTGATATTTACCTGTTTTTAGTTTTGGTATAGATATCATGGTGGCCTCGACGGCCCAATCAGGACTTCTGTGCTAGTTGGATATTTCTTTATATGAACTCTTGGGAGTAGCTGGTTCTTTTGTAGATCTATTGACAGGGGCCTTGCCGGCCGAGGGCTTAGTTTTAAGCCGAGATATACTTATTTGTTTTCTTAATTGCATGTGACTGCCATGCCCTAGTAGCAAATGGTTCAACAGGGTCGGCTCGGGCCTGAGTTTTGGCTTTAGGAGTCAGTTGCGCCCCTTGAGTTTGGGGCGTGACAATCACCTACCTCGAATCCAAACTTGAATCCCCTAAGGCACTTGAATCTTCCCTTTCTGGATTCTTCCCGCTTGTTCGTTGTCTAAAATCATACAGTTAATGCAAGGATCAATAAACGAGGCCTAATTACCTGGATTATAACCAACATTATCAATCCTATGTCAAACCCTTGATCCCCATACCTAGGTTAGGGTTTCTTCCACCTTAAATCACATATCAAAACCTTTCCCCAATGATAATTACCCAAGAAACTACGTTCAACGGATCGAATTATAGATTTTGTCACTCCTCGAGCTACCTCCAAGACGCGTACACGGGACCTAGGACCACAAGTGATCCCAAGCTAACCCTGCTAGCACGATCTCGAGCATACTTAAGATAAACTGAATAACAAAAACTGAGTAGAAGCTATCATCATAAATATAATGAAAAGATGGGGAATACCAATATACTATAACTGAGATAAATGAAAACTGATGAGTTTAATACAAGGAAGATATTAACTCATTACTAAGCTGAATCTATCTATGTCTAAAATAATTCTCTAAACTGACTAGAAATATTGGAACATGCCCTAACTAGGTCTAGCAAAACTGAAACTAAAGACTAAAAGCAATAAACATAAACATGTCACTAGTCCCCGAAGAATGAGGACTTACCACTGATGCTGCTGAACTGAAGATTGGGAATCGATCAAAGCGTGATCTGGATGCTGGGAACCTGAACCTACATCACGAGAAGATGTAGCGCACGTATGTGTCAGTACTTGAAGGATAGAGGAAAGCTGAAATAACATATAACTAAACAAAGCAATAAAACAATGAAATAATCTGAACATGATATAGATATTGAATACTGAGATAAGTAAATGCAGTGACCCATTTATGACATGCTGAAACTGAATACTGGACATACTGATAAATGGTCAATGCAATAGGATCTGACTGAACTGTAGTAGCTAATAATAGTAGACAATAAAACCACATGAGCTAAATGTGGAGTCCGATGTATACGCCTCATCGAGAGGACCCAATATACCAGGCCAAAGGTATAGACGCATGCTGGCGTGATCACTAACTGTTATTTCCCAGAAATGGGACTTACACCTACGTGTCTCATAGTTATGGGACTATATGGGTACGCTAAACCCTAATCCAACTCGTTATTATGCTACTCCCAATGAATTAAGTGGTTAACTCGTTATGACTGAATTTTTGTAAATACTGGATAACTCAATACTAAACCTGCAAACTGAGAATGCAATTAATAAAACTGATATTGATGCATTAATAATTGAGGCATGTATAACTGAATAACTCGAATATTTGAAATACAAAGCTAGGGTTCTGAAATTTATGCGAGAAACGATGTAATAACATGATAATCTGA
The DNA here is from genome assembly GCF_900185275.1 of Solanum verrucosum. NCBI lineage: Eukaryota > Viridiplantae > Streptophyta > Magnoliopsida > Solanales > Solanaceae > Solanum > Solanum verrucosum. Next base: position 1,233,169 of record NW_026020177.1, read on the forward strand.
TTTGGAACATGTTAATAACGAATTCATGATGATCTGCTGTAATTCTAGAATCCCTAGATCTATTCATAATAAGGGAATCAAGAACCTAACTAAATTCTAGGGACCTAATGGGCGAAAGAAACCCGCTAGTGAAATCCCACATACCTGGTGACAAATTCCACGGAGAAATCCTTCAATTTCGGGGCTGAAAAAGAAGTAAACTTGTTGTGTTCTTGAACTAGGGTTCTTGACCTTTTTCTCCTCTCTTGCTTCTAATTTTCTAAGTTTTGATTAATGATTTGACTTAGGTAAGTTCTAGCTATGTTTCTAGGTTTAAACTGACTAAAACCTTATGATTTAGGTCTAAACGATGTATCTTAGAGGTCCAACGAAATATTAAAAGACCAAAAGACCCCTGACTTAATTATTGTCGGAGTGATCGACGGTTGGGACTGAAGGGCCATAGGTCAATCGACGGTCCGTCGATTGGAGTCGTTGATTGAGTTTGCCCGTTAAGACTTCACTAAAACAAGCATAACTTTATACTTAGAGGTTGGATTTTTCTAAACTTGGTGGCGTTGGAAAGAGGACTCAATTGTCTATCATATATTAGGTCATGGGGCACATAAATCCTTTTGTGCTAAGAGTTATGACCATCTGAAGTTGACCCACTCAATAATTCTCCCATAATTAACTACTGACCTTCATCTACGGTCAGACCTACGGAGCGTGGATCGAACGACGGTCCGTGCTGGTCGACCATAGTTCGTGTCAGAGGCTGGGTAAATGAGCCTTGATCTACAGACACAGACCACGGACCGTGGTCCAACCTACGAACCGTGGGTCTGTCTATGGGTCTAGACTTAGCCTATTTTTTTGAGCTTGGCTAGGGAGGGGTTGCAGTGGTGAACCACGGACCACCAACACATGCCGTGGTCTGACTTGCGGTCCGTAGATGGCAACCGTGGGTTACACCTGCAACTTTTCAAAATCTGCATTTTTGGTCTGTTTCGGATAGGAGGTGTGACATTATCTCCCCCTTGGGATCATTCATCCTCGAATGAAGACTAAACTAACTAATATAGAGGGAGAGGGCTGCAATCCCTACCACTTAACACTGAGAATTGAATTTCTGATTGAACTTAGTTATAAGAACATGAAAATACACTGAAAATGCAAGTACAAACTGAAGGAACATGATTTTAAATCTGAATTTATGCATGAATGACTAAACAAATGATGAGGAACTATTACCTCAAGTTGGAATGGAATCGGAAGGAAAGAGGTGAGGATACTTGGACTTCATGGCTGTTTCTGCTTCCCAAGTAGCTCCATCTACGGACTGACTCCTCCACAAAACCTTGATTGAAGCGACTACTTTGTTTCTCAACCTTCTAACCTAACGATCAAAAATCTCAACTGGTACATGCTCATAAGAAAGGGTATCTTTTACATCCATCGTCTTTAATGGCACTACAAATGCTGGATCACCCACACACTTCTTCAAAACTGAAATGTGAAAAACTGGATGAACTGCTGCTAAATCTGCTGGCAACTCTAACTTATAAGCCACTTTACCAATCCTTTTCAAGTTCCGGCTAAGGGCCTACATATATGGGACTGAGTTTTCCTTTCTTGCCAAATTTCATCACCCCCTTCATAGGTGACACTTTCAGGAAAACCCAATCATCAACTTGGAACTCTAGTTCCCTTCTTCTCACATCTGCATAAGACTTTTAGTGACTCTAGACAGTCTTAAGTCTATCTCTAATGAGTTGCACTTTCTCCATAGCATCACGGACTGAATCTGGTCCTATCAAGGCTGCTTCACATGCTTCAAGCCAACCAACTGGAGATCTACATCAATGCCCATACAATGCCTCATAAGGGGCCATTTAAATGTTGGAATGGTAACTATTGTTGTAGGCGAACTCAATGAGAGGAAGGTGATCATCCCAACTACCCTTGAAGTTGATCACACAAGCTCTCAACATGTCTTCTAAGGTCTGAATGGTACGCTCTACCTGACCATCCATCTGTGGATGAAATGTTGTGCTAAGGTTAACCTGAGTACCAAGACCCTTCTGAAATGACTTCCAGAAATGAGAGGTAAATTGAGGACATCTATCTAAGATGATAGACAAAGGAACCCCATGCAACCTTACAATCTCATTAATGTAAAGCTTGGCGTAATCCTCCGTCGAATCTGTAGTCTTGACCGCCAAAAAGCGAGAAGACTTAGTAACCCTATCAATAATCACCCAAAATGAGTCATGTTGTATGCGAGTATGAGGTAAAACTGTGATGAAGTCCATGTTGAACACTTACCACTTCCATGTAGGAATGTCAATCTCTTAAGTCATACCTCCTGGGTTTTTTTTATGTTCTACCTTGACTTGCTGGCAATTAGGGCACTTAGCCACAAAATCTGCTATATCTTTTTCATACCATTCCACCAATAGACTTCCCATAGATCGCGGTACATCTTAGTGGCGCCTGGATGAATAAAATATCTGGAATTGTAGGCTTCTGCGAGAATATGTTGTCTCAATTCACCCACATCAGGAACATACAATCTACCCTAATAGCGAAGTACACCATCTCTCTCTTCGGAGAAAACCTCAACTCTATGTTGGTGGACTGCACCCTTAAGTTGAAGCAAGATTGGATCATTGTCTTGTTTTTCCTTAACCTCTACTACCAAAGAAGATTCTTCCCCATTCTGAACCGTTACACTACCATCTGATATGCCCATAAGACGAACTCCTAGGTGAGAAAGTCTGTGAACATCCTTTGCTAGCTATTTTCTTTCTTCCTCAACATATGCTACACTACCCATAGATAATCTGCTAAGAGCATCTGCTACTACATTCGCCTTACCCGAATTGTAATGCACGCTCATATCATAATCTTTGAGGAACTCAAGCCACCTTATCTGGCGAAGATTTAACTCTTTATGGGTGAATACATACTGGAGGCTCTTATGGTCTGTGAACACATCTACATGAACACCATACAAGTAGTGTCTCCAAATCTTGAGTGCAAACAACACTGCTGCAAGGTCGAGGTCATGAGTTGGATAATTCTTCTCATGTACTTTAAGTTTTCTAGAAGCATAAGCTATAACCTTACCTCGCTGCATCAACACACAACCTAGGCCGACCCTGGATGCATCACAATATATCACATAACCATCTAAACCCTCTAGTAGAGTCAAGACATGAGTTGTAGTTAACCTTGTTTTCAATTCTGCGAAGCTTTTCTCACAATCATCTGACCACTGGAACTTAATATTTTTCTGAGTCAACCTAGTCAATGGTGAGGATATGAATGAAAATCCTTCCACGAACCGTCTGTAATAGCCCGCAAAACCCAAGAAACTTCTAATATTTGTAGCAGAGGTACGTTTGGGCCATTCTTTCACTGCTTCTATCTTCTAGGAATCTACTCGAATTCCTTCACTAGACACAATATGCCCAAGGAAAGCAACTGATTGTAACCAAAACTAGCACTTGTTAAATTTTGCAAATAACTGGTGATCTTTGAGAGTTTGCAGAACAACTCTCAAATGACTTGCATGTTCTTTCTCATTCCTAGAGTAAATGAGGATATCATCAATAAAGACGATAACGAACAAGTCCAAGTACTGCTTGAACACCCTGTTCATCAAATCCATGAAAGCTGCAGGAGCATTGGTTAGTCTAAATGACATAACTACAAATTTGTAATGACCATACCGAGTTTTGAAAGCTGTCTTCGGAATGTCACTATCTCTGACTTTAAGCTGATGATAACTTGATCTAAGGTCTATCTTGGAAAAATGACTAGCACCCTGAAGTTTGTCAAACAAGTCATCAATCCTAGGGATGGGATATTTATTCTTGATTGTGACCTTGTTCAACTGCCTATTGTCAATGTACATTTTGAGAGAATCGGCTTTCTTCTTTACGAACAATACTGGAGCACCCCATGGCGAAATACTAGGTGTGATGAAACCCTTATCTAGAAGGTCTTTCAACTGCTCTTTCAATTCCTTAAGCTCAACTGGAGCCATTCTGTAAGGCAGAATAGATATAGGCTGGGTATCTGGAAGGAAATCAATTCCAAAGTCGATTTCCCTTTCGGGAGGAACTCCGGGAAGATCATCTGGAAACACTTCTGGATAACATCTCAGATTTGTACCATATGTGAGCCACATCTTTAAGCTGGTAGGATGCCAACTCAACCCTACCATTATCAGTCACTTGCATTACTCCAAAGATTTTCTTAACCTCATTAATGAAATTTTGTGGGTCTTCACCAACTTGTGACCCTTCAACTCAGGCGGATTCATCCTTAAAAAAAAATCTCGAACTCTAGCTGCCACTGATCCACCATTTCTATTAGTAGGAATTGGGACTCGCTGATTTTTCTTGTTGGTCATACTCTGAGACAATAGTTGGATCACCTTCTGAAACTCTTCATTGTTAACCTCATGGTCTGGGACTAAAGGAATTACGTTAGCATTCCTGGCATTCGCATTCCTGGCGTTAGCTCTACGAGGAGGCATGATCTTAAGCGCATACCGACGGATTAGAAAGGAGATTATACCAACGCACGATAAGAATAACAAAGAGAGTGAAGTTTTCCTAAAACACCTGGTAGCCTCCCTCTCATTTGATGTGGTGCACTTCACACCCATGAAAAGGACCCTACTTAGTGCCGCTCTTCAGATATCCTAGGACACTTAAACCTAATACTCTGATACCAAGTTTGTCACGCCCCGAGCTACCCCCAAGACGCGGACACGGGACCTAGGACCACAAGTGATCCCAAGCTAACCCTGTTGGCATGATCATGAGCATACTAAAGATAAACTGAATACTAAAAACTGTGCGGAAGATATCATCATAAATAGAATGAAAAGATGGGGAATACCCATATACTATAACTGAGATAAATGAAAACTGATAAGTTTAATACAAGGATATTAACTCAATACTAAGCTGAATCTATCTATGTCTAAAATAAGCCTCTAAACTGACTAGAAATGTTGGGACATGCCCCAACTAGGTCTAGCAAAACTAAAACTAAAGACTAAAAGCAATAAACATAAACATGTCACTAGTCCTCGAAGAATGAGGACTTACCACTGATGCTGCTGAACTGAAGATTGTGAATCGATCAAAGCATGATATGGATGCTGGGAACCTGAACCTACATCACGAGAAGATGTATCGCACGTATGTGTCAGTACTTGAAAGGAACTGAGCATAAAGGATAGAGGAAAGCTGAAATAACATATAACTGAACAAAGTAATAAAACAATGAAATAATCTGAACATGATATAGATATTGAATGCTGAGATAACTTAATGCAGTGACCCATTTATGACATGTTGAAATTGAATACTGGACATACTGATAAATGTTCAATGCAATAGGATCTGACTGAACTGTGGGAGCTACTAATAATCGACAATAAAACCACATGAGCTAAATGTGGAGTCCGATGTATACGCCCCATCGAGAGGACCCAATATACCTGACCAAAGGTAGAGAGGCATGCTGGCATGATCACTAACTGATATTGCCCAAAAAGGGGACTTACACCTACGTGGCTCATAGTTATGGGACTATATGGGTACGCTGAATTCTAGTCCAACTCTGTATTATGCTACTCCCAATGAATTAAGTAGTTAACTGGTTATGACTGAATTTCTGTAAATACTGGATAGCTCAAAACTAAACATGCAAACTGAGAATGCAACAATTAAAATGATTTTGATGCACTAATAACTGAGGCATGTATAATTGAATAAGTGAGATATCTGACCTAGCATGTGTAATTCAAGAACTAAAGTAATACATAGCTAGGGTTCTGAAATTCATGCGAGAAACGATATAATAACATGATAATCTAATTTGGAACATGTTAATAACTAATTCATGATGATCTGCTATAATTCTAGAAACACCTACGTATATTCATAATAAGGTAATCAATAACCTGACTGAATTCTAGGGACCTAATGGACGAAAGAAACCCACTAGTGAAATCCACATACCTGGTGACAAATTCCACGGAGAAATCCTTCGATTCCGGGGCTGGAACTGAAGGAAACTTGTTGCGTTCTTGAACTAGGGTTCCTGACCTTTTTCTCCTCTCTTGCTTCTAATTTTCTATGTTTTGATTAATGACTTGACTTAGGTAAGCTCTAGTTATGTTTCTAGGCTTAAACTGACTAAAACCTCATGATTTAGGGTCTAAACGACGTATCTTAGGGGTCCAACAAAATAGGAAAAGACCAAAAGACCCCTGACTTAATTGTTGTCGGAGTGACCGACGGACGAGATTGATGGGCCGTAGGTCAATCGACGGTCCGTCGATTGGAGTCGTCGGTCGAGTCTGCCCAACAAGGCTTGACTAAAACGAGCATAACTTTTTACTCGGATGTAGTATTTTAGTAAACTTGGTGGTGTTGGAAAGATGATTCAATTATCTATCATATCATAGGTCATGGGACACATAATTCCTTTTTTTCTAAGAGTTATGACCATCTGAAGTTGACCCACTCAACGATTCTCCCTTAACTCACTGCTGACCCTCATCTACGGTCAGACGTACGGACTGTGGATTGAACGACTGTCCGTGTTGGTCGACCATAGTTCATGTCAGAGGCTGGGTAAATGAGTCTTGATCCACGGACCGTGGACTGACCTACAGACCGTGGGTCTGTCTCTAGGTCGAGACTTAGCCGATTTTTCTGAGCTTGGCTAGGGAGGGGTTGCAGTGGTGAACCACGGACCACCAGCAAGGGCCTTGGTCTGACCTACGGTTCGTATATGGCAACCGTGGGTTACACCTGTAACTTCTCAAAATCTGCATTTTTGGTCTGTTTCGGATACGAGGTGTTACAGATTCGTGGAGTGAAAACCTTACCTTTAGCCTCAAGAACAGTGAAAACGGTCAAGAACTCGCCTAGGGTCGTCTCGTAGCTCTCAAAGTCAAAAAATGCAGAATAAAACATTTTTGGGGTTTGTTTCCAACTTTAAGTCGCGTCTGCCCCGCCATGGCAGCAGTCACCCCCCTACAGCGACCCCGCCCTGGAGGCAGAAATCCCGCCTCAACGGCTTATATGGAAATAGTGAGCAAAATTAATAATTCCAAGACCTCATTTCATAATACACATCCAACTAATGACAATCAGAAACTACCCGTTTATGCTAAGATCAATTTTAGGAGTTCTACTTGCCCGAATTCAATTACGTAAAGTCGTACGAGTTCCTTAATGTCTTAGCTATCTACTCATTTGATCAAAATCATAATTAAATCAGCTGTTGTTACCAGATTTCCCAAGACTTTACTAGCTCCGATTTTGTCCAAATCTGGACTAGGTTAGGAAATCCAAAGTTACTACTCAAAAGTATTTTGTCCCCAATTCTTTCTCCATTGTCTTTTCTATAACGACGGGAAGATGTCGTTACAATAGATATCAATTTACCCATCATTAATCCCCGAGTGATAAACTAGGAGAAAAGGGCTAAAATAACAATAGAGTAGCATCTGAATCGTTGAATAACTGGGGATACTTGTCCCACATACTTTTTATGTCGACTCTGGGCTGCTAGAAGCTTAGATTGGATACTTCTCACCTTACCCTGAACATCTTTCACCAAATCAACTCTCAAAGGTTTCATATCTTCAACCTCAACCCAACCAATTGAACACCTACACATCCTCCCATACAATGCCTCAATGAAGTCATTTGAATACTCGGCTGATAAATATTGTTGTATGTAAACTTAACTACAAGAAAAGCGATTCCCAACAACCACCAAAGTTGATCGTACACACGTCTACAACATGTTATCAAGGACCTTGACACAATCATCAGAACGAATCCTTTAGCACTTAAGCATGATACAATTTCAAGTCAATACTCGCTACAAATAGAGGTGAACCTGAATCAAACAACACACATTCATAATACCCAAACAATCATAGTTCTTAACAATATCTCCATCCCACAATATAAATTCCCATGAGCTTAAGTTATAACAAATTTGATCTTTCAAAATCATATACTCATCAAGGGATATGTCCAAGCATACAACCCCTCCAACAACACTATCGAAATGCTAGATTTAGTGATTGTAGATTATCTCTTAAGAACAGTAGAATTGGACCCAATCATCCCCATATGCAATCACATATAATCGATACATGACCTCGACGACTAGAGGAATATTAAGATTTCCGGACAACCACAACTACGGATAGTAGCTCTTCTATAAATTCTCATAAGCAAGGTGGTACATGTAGAACCACTAAAATACTTTAACAGCTCCAAGACAACACCAATTATGACATTCAAAATAACCAAATCTTCTCAATCTTCCCACTCAACCAAGAGAACATAACAAGATTTGGTACCCCTGATCCATCACTAGGGATCCACCCATAAAAGTGAAAACACACTAGAGCATAGTTAGTGAATCATACTTACAACACTAACAACCATCATAAACACTCCGACCATATATCTCACTCTAAACCAACACTTTTACATGAAAACCTTTCTTAGGTACTTAAACAATCAATAGTAATAAACTTTACTACTCAACCCAGGTGTAAGTCCTTTCAATGTTTCAACACCTGATACAATTGATCATTTCTCACCTTGCCAATTCATACATTGACAAAATATATTACTACAAATGAAAACTTACAATGAAAAATCTAAATTGTAAATTCAACCGTATAACATAATCCCCTTATCTATCAACATTAGCTTGTACCTTGAAGATTCCTATGAATTCATAGATGTTCGCTTATCATTGATCGCATCTCCATCGATCTTACAATATTATTCGCTAAAATTCAATCGTACTCATTAATAAACTCAAAACAAGAACCAAGCACTTATCATCACACTAGAGCTAATGTTTGTACCCTCTTTTCTCAAATCGTTTCCAATAGTTTTTAACCAATCTGACGCACTTGTAACCCTATTACCATAGTCACTACCATGTCCATAACAAAACGAATGAAATCACGCGTCTCTAAACCCAATTATCTACCCCTCTGAAGATATTTCTTTAGCCTTTGCAATCAATTAAAATATTCTTTCTCTCGCCTCTCTCTGAAGGTTGTACTACATCCCACTATTTTTCTTCATTATGACTCTAGGTCTTTAATTTCTATTCGAATGGTGTCCCACCATCTATTAAAACATTCCATACAACCACGTTACTCACCAAATGTTGGAAAATTACAACCTTAGATAATTGAAGGTCGTAATTACTATACAAGAATTCACTTATCCAACAATCTTATTATACAGTTGCATCCCATTACATTCCATCGCGAACACTCATTAACATTACGCTCAGTCATCCCTGACTATCACTATGAAGTCAACCTTTTCATCAACATGAAACCTAAAACTCAGGTATACTCATCAAATTTAAAGGACTAACCCAATCTTGGTACGCACTTTCTTACTAAAATCTTCAATTTCCTTTACCCAAGTATACTTAATTGAACTTTATTTATCCATTAGCTTCTCAGTCTGGTATTAATCCACTCTTTTATGGCATAAGATAAATTCATAAGTCCTCATACCACCGTTCTTCTTCTTAGCAAAGAAGACAGGAGCAACCCACGAGAAAACACTAGGATAGATGAAACCTCTATCAAGAAGCTCTTAGTTCTGAGCCTTAAGCTCTTTGGAAGTATAAAAAAAATACTTTCTCCGCTTCAAAATATTTGTCGAATTTTCTATTTACACGTCCCTTAATAAACATTAATGAGGAAGGCATTGGTCTCTGAGATTTTGATCATAGTTGTCACTCCCTCAGCTTATGCGCTAAGCTTAAAAGGTATGACCCTTTCTACCCACATTGGCTACATGGTTTATGAGAACTCTGAGTTTTATGAACTCATCCTTGTATCAGTGCTCAATACTACTTCCAAAAATATACTCAACTCATATGTTCAAAAACAATTCCTCATCCTCAAGCTTTGAGATTATTACTCAAAAGGTGATTAAAATAGATTATCCTCAAAAACTCCTTATGAGCTCATTTGGAAATGGATGTTTCCCCTCATTTTAAATGTAAAAACATTTACTCTTGGAAATACTTAGTTCCATATATTCATTTTGAAAAGTGAAATTCAACTCTCCTCATACTCAAACTCATGTACTCAAGTCTTAAACAAGTTTTAAAAGATTGTAAAAGACTTCTCAAAATGAATTGAAAGAACTATCAAGACTTTACTCTTAACTCTTCCTTGAATTTGAATTATGAATTCAATGGTTATGATTCATGTTATGAAGGATCTGTCAAAGATTAGATGTAATTCAGAGTAGATGGAATTAGGAAGGAGTAAAGGTACACCTTAAAGGAACTCAAACAGGTCAAACGACGAAAGCAGGACGGGGGCAGGCGACCCTGGCTCACTGAGTGGCGCATGGCACCAGCCCCTAAACTTCAGAGGCGCAGTTCTGGCACACTGCTGGCGTGGCGCGCCAGTTTCTGTATAACATCCTAGAAAACTTTTGAGCTAAGACTCGAAACAGTCTTCGTTGTGAAAAAGATTTTATCGAGGAATATAAAATCTTCTTATGTTTTAAGTTCACTAGATGAAGTACCTTGAGTTCCAAAAGAACTAAAGAGAATTCCTTCAACTTCAAACGACCATAACTTTTAGCACGTGATGAGTTAGGAGACACATAAAATATCAAAAGAAAGATCTCTGAATCCTCTTTCCAACTTCACCAAGTTTGATAATATTCGAGCTCGTATAAGGAGGATATACCCGTTTGAAGTCGGGCAGTCCAATTAAGGAAAGTTACCCAAAAATATGAGGGATATTTTGGCCTTTTCCTTACCCAATCAAGTTAAAACAAATTTTAGTAATATTTTGTGAACAAATATGATTTGGGTCACTTTTCATAAATCCAAATAAGCTAAGGATTTTAGATGAGAGTTCATTCAAGTCAATCCTAAGTTCTTTTAAGTTTTGGGTCAACTATAAATGACCATAACTTTTATCACGGAATGAGTTAGGAGGCCCATAAGATATCAAATAAAATATCTCTGAGTCCTCTTTCCAACTCCACCGAGTTTGGTAATTTTTGAGCTTGTATGAGGGAGATATGTCCATTTTAATTTATGTTGTCCATTTGAGGAAAGTTACCCGAAAATAAGAGGGGTATTTTAGTCTTTTCCTTACCCCCACTTACTCTAAATGTGAATTACACCCAATTAAGGGTCTAAATTGGTTAGAATCAGTTTCATTCATCCCCAAAAGTGTTAAGGATTTAAGAGAGAAGATTCAAAAGGAGAAAAAGTTCAAAGTTTCAAGCGTTCTTTCAAGAAATTCAACATTTTGCCAAGAACCTAGTTCCTTGAGGTATATAAGCTTCCACAGTATAGGGTTTGTTCACCCAAACTCCAATCATGAGTTTCTTTTGCGAGTCTATCTATAAATATTGAGAAATTTAAGTTCTTGATGAGTTCTTGATAAGTGTTGTTGAAGTTTCATTCTAAATCTGGTTTTGTTGATGTTTTGAGGAATTCATGAGACGAAAGTTAGTGATTTTTACTATCCAACCTACATCCAATCATCAATAAATCCTATATATCAAGTCATGATCCTTGAATTCAAAATTCAAATTCAAGGAAGAGTTAAGAGTAGAGTTAAGAGTCAAGGCCTGAGAGTAGTTTCGAGGCTTTTGAGAAAGTCCCTTTGAGTCTTTTGAAGAATCTTCTATAATTTCTAATAACTTGTTTTAAGACTCAAGCAAGTGACTATGATAATGAGGATAATGTACTTATGAGTCTACACTATCATCGATATCCTTCATATCTTGAATCATAACTCTTGAGTTCATAATTCAAATTCAAGAAAGAGTTAAGACTATAGTTCAAGAAAGTCTTCAAGTTCAATTATGAATCTTTTGAGATCAATTATCGATTGAAGATATGTTTTGACGAAGTAAGTATGAGAATGAGAAGAGTCGTATACATGAGTTCCATATTGTTATATAGACCCTTGAGTTGAGTCGTTCATGCCCGTAAATTCCTCATGAACTCTATAAATTGAGTATCTTTGAGAGGAGTAGTATCTACAACTTCTAAGTCTTGAATATTGAGTTCCTAATACTTTTGATATTATATTCCTAGTCGTGGGACTACTACATGTTACCATGAAGGTCCTTGAGTTGAGTAGTTCATGTCTATAATTCTGCATGAATCCTATTTTGAGAAGTCTTTTGCAAACCTTTTTAAAACTTGTTTTAAGACTTGAGCATATGAGTTTGAGGAAGAGTAGAGCTGGGTTATTTTCTTTAAAATGATATATGGAAATTAACTATTCCCAAGAGTAAATGTGCTTACATTTAAGAAATAAGGATACACCATTTTCCAAAAGAGATTTCATGAGCAGTTTTGAGTACTATCTCTTTTAAGAGAGATTTTTGAGTAATAATATCAAAACTGAGAGTGTTATGTTTTTTAACAACATATGAGCTAGTATTTTTTGGTAGTAGTATTGAGCACCAATATGTGGGAGAGTTGATACAACTCACAGCCCCCATAAACCATATAGTCAACGTGGGTAGAAAGGGTCATACTTTTTAGATGATTCCTTATAGATTTTTAGCATAGACTAGTGGATTCACTTAGTAGTAGGATTTATATCCCCGGCAAAGTATAGGACAGTCCTAGCAGCGTGGGCTAGATGTTGTATCATCACATAGCTCATAGTGATGGTTGTTGTATTTTCTATATAAAAGATGAGTTATTATTGTATTCTTCAATACATTGGGTTGTTATCTATTGTTTTAAAATCTTTTTAAATATTGCATCTATTCTTGTTTATTTATCTTGAGTTGAGTATCTTATTATTAAGTTGAGCCTATTTTCTCTGAGTTGAGTTGAACTATATTTCATTGAGTTGAGTTGAGTCAATTGAGAAGAAGTTAGTATGTTTTGTTTCCATCAGTTCAAGCTTATGTTTATGCTTTAGAATTCCCCTTACATGATCGTATATTCCATGTACTGAGCCATTTGGCCTGCATCATTTCATGATGTAAATACAGATATCCAGTATCATCTACATGCATTTCGTTGAGGTCGTGACAAACTTGGTATCAGAGCACAAAGTTCAAGTGTCATCGGTTGTCTATGAAAATATGTCGAGTACAATTTTATTTATGGTTATGAGGGCCCCACTTTTATAAATGAGGGACTACTAACATTTAGGAAGGGTTTCCCTTCTTTCATACTCTTAATCGTTCAGTAGTGCTATGTCATAGAGACTCATTCTAATTCATGTGTTCTCATATCCATTCGATTACCCCTCATACTAGAGGTGGTTGAAAAGCAAAGTCAGTTCTTTATCGATGAGTTGCTCTTTGCAAAATCTTGAGGAAGTCATGACACTCCAGAGGAGCTTGAGAGAAGCCCATGAGTGAGTTAAGTGTTGAGTTTCAAAGGAATGCGCTCATGTTCACATGAATTGTACGTTCAAGAAAAATGCGAGTGGTACTCTCCTCTCTAAGCCTTATTTCAACTAGCTCTTTATGAGGATGTATGTTTAGAGTTTGAATAGTATTTTCATCCCAAAAAGGTAGCATGTGTTACAAAATTATAAGAAGTAGTAGTGAAAGTGCCCATAGTTATAGGAAAGTATGCAGAGGTTCAGTAATCTATGAAAGAGAGATAGTGATGTGGCAGATTATGTTATTGCAATCATGCACCCAATCAGTTATAAGTGATGAGTTCCTTTATGAGTGAAACAAGTAATAATAATGTTGTAGAGAGTTCTTGTTAGAATGAAGAGGAATAGTTACTAGTCATGATGAGATAGACTATATTTTAACCAAAATAGAGTTAATGTCGATGTGCCATCATGTTATAGGAGACTAAATATATGTGTTGAATCAGAGAACGAAATATTCAGGAAGTGACAGATCTAAGCTAGGCTTATTATTTTTTTGAGAAGGTCATGATGTTCCAAAGGCCATAGAATCGATTAAGTAATAAGGTATAATAAGTGAGCAAATAGTACTTAAGTTGTGAAAAAGGGATGTAGACCATTTTAGAGATGATGTAATAGGTTTGTAGCTTCAAAGTTTCAGCTTTAGACCTAAGTGGGAGTTCATAAGATGAGAAATCTAGTCCACTATTGAGAATAAGAGAGTAATGAGCTCAGAAGAGTAAGGGAGATATCTTTTCAGAGGTATTTTAGTAGTGGAGTAATGTTAGAAGAAGAAGGTTAATGTTCTTACCGTGATAACGATGGTGTGATAATTCCATCAAAGGCTATAAATAAGTATGAAGAGGAGGATGAGGTTTTACTATGAGAAATAGTTAAATAAGAGCCCTTAGTTGGTCTCAAGTAGTAATGTGGGAAATTCTAGTTTGTATGGCAGAGATGATAAAGGAATGAGAACTTCTTAAGAAGTTGGTTAGTAAGAGTCCATGGAGTTGTGAGAATACTAAGCTTGAATGTGGTATTATTAAACATGAGGTAGTTCTTGATATTATCCCAATGTTGATTAAATATGGTGGTAAAGAGTAATATTCTTGGGATGAGATTCCCTATAGAGAGCTATAGAACCCGAACCGTAGAATTTGGGTTAAGCTTGAATACAACAAGAGCCTGACATTAGACTTAGACCTTGGCAAGATAGGTCATGTACTGTGGGAGCTATGAGTTGCAGCCAATGAGGCATGGTATTCCTACTCTTACTTCATTCCTAGATTTCCTTTGTCCCAGAAAAGGCAACTTCAAAGAAAGTGTGATTATGTTAAAAAATAACGTCCTTCTTGACTTAGGTGATATAGGAGGTCCCAACTATTGGTATGAATCAGCCCAGCCTATGTTAGAGGCATGTTCATGACTCAGAAGAGATAGTGAGAGTAACCCCGTTCCATTCCCATTCCAACCGTCATTCGAGGACGAATAATCCCAAGGGGGAGATAATCTAATACCCCGGAAATGTTTTGAGCTAAGACTCGAACCATTCATCGTTGTGAGTGAGATTTAACTAAGGAATTTAAAATTTTCTTAAGTTTAAGGTCAGTAGATGAAGCACCTTCAGTTGCAAAAAGAACTAAAAATAATTCCTTCAAGTCATTCCTAAGTTCTTTTAAGTTTTTGGTCAACTTCAACTGACCATAAATTTTAGGAGATCCATAAGATATCAAAATAAAGATCTCTGAGTCCTCTTTCCAACGCCACCGAGTTTGCTAATTTTCGAGCTTGTATGTGGGAGATAGTCTCGTTTGAAGTCGGATTGCCCAATTAAGGAAAGTTACCCGAAAATATGACTGGTATTTTTTTGTTTTTTCCATACCCAATCAGCTTAAAATGAATTTTAATAATATTTTGGGGATAAATCTGATTTGGATTGTTTTCATAAATCTAAATATGCTTAGGATTTTAGAAGAGGCTTCATTCAAGCCATTCCTAAGTTCTTTGAAGTTTTGGGTCAACTTCAAACGACCATAAATTTTAGCACATGATGAGTTAGGAGACCCATAAGATATCAAATGAAATCTCTCTAAGTCCTCTTTCCAACGCCACCAAGTTTGCTAATTTTTGAGTTCGTATGAGAGGGATGTGCCCTTTTTAAGAAATACTGTCCATTTAAAGAAACTTACCCAAAAATAGGAGGGGTATTTTAGTCTTTTCCTTACCCCCACCTATTCTTAACGCGAATTACACCCAATTAAGGGTCTAAACTGGTTAGACTTAGTTTCATTCATCCCTAAAAGCATTTAGGGTTCTAGAGAGAAGATTCAAGAAGTTAAAAAGTTCAATGTTTCAAGCACTCATTCAAAAAATTTAAGCTTTCGCGAAGAACCTAGTTCTTTGAGGTATGTAAGTTGCCATAGTGTTGGATTTGCTCACCCACAAACCAATCACGAGTTTTTTGTGAATCTATCCATAAATATTGAGCAATTAAAATTCTTGACGAGTTCTTGATAAGTGTTCTTGAAGTTTCATTCTAAATCTTGTTTTGTTCAGGTTTTGAGGAATTCCTGAGATGAAAGTTAGTGATTTTTACTATCCAACCTACACCCAATCATCAAGAAACTCTATTTATCAAGTCATGAACCTTGAATTCATAATTAAAATTCAAGGAAGAGTTAAGAGTAGAGTTCAGAGTCAAGACTTGAGAGTTCTTTTGAGTCTTTCGAGAAAGTCCCTTTGAGTCTTTTGAGGAGTCTTCTACATTTTTTAATAACTTGTTTCAAGACCCAAGTAAGTGAGAATGAGAGTGAGGAGTATGTACTCATGAGTCTACACAATCATTGAGATCCTTCATATCATAATTCATAACTCTTGAATTCATAATTGAAATTCAATAAAAAGTGTTAAGAGTAGAGTTAAAGAAAGTCTTCAAGTTCAATTGTGAATCCTTTGAGATTAATTACCGATTTGAGCTTAGTTTTGAGGAAGTAAGTATGACAACGAGAAGTGTCATATACATGAGTTACATATTTTTATGTAGACCCTTGAGTTGAGTCGTTCATGCCCATAAATTCCTCATGAACTCCATAAATTGAGTATCTTTGAGAGGAATAGTATCTTCAACTTTTAAGTCTTGATTATTGAGTTCCTAATCCTTTTGAGATTACATTCCTAGTCGTGGGACTACTACATGTTACCCATGGACGCCCTTCAGTTGAGTAGTCCATGCCCATAATTCTGCATGACCCCTATTTTGAGAAGTCTTTTGCAAACCTTTTTAAAACTTGTATTAAGACTTGAACATATGAGTTTGAGGAAAAGCAGAGCTGAGTTCATTTTCTTTATAATGATATATGGGAAATAAGTATTTCCAACAGTAAATGTTTTTACATTTAAGAAAAGAGGAAACATCATTTTCCGAAAGAGTTTTCATGAGCAGTTCTGAGTACTATCTCTTTTAAGATAATTTTTTTGAGTAATATTCTCAAAACATAGAAAGAGTTATGTTTTTGAAAACATATGAGCTAGTATATTTCGGGAGTAGTATTGAGCACTGATATGGAGGAGATTTCATACAACTCACAGCCCCATAAACCATGTAGCCAACGTGGGTAGAAAGGGTCATACTTTTTAGATGATTCGTTGTTGGTTTTTAGCATAGACTAGTGGATCCACTTAGTAGTAGATTCTATACCCCAACAAAGTATAGGACAGTTCTAGCAGCGTGGGCTAGATGATGTATCATCACATAGCTTATAGTGATGGTTGTCGATTAGAGAATCTCCCACAGAGTTATATTGTATTTTATATAAAAAAGCTGATTTATTATAGTATTCTTCAATACATTGAGTTGTTATCTACTGTTTTAAAAGCTTTTCAAATATTGTGTCTTTTGTTGTTGCTTTATCTTGAGTTGAGTATCTAGAGTTGAGTATCTTATTATTGAGTTGAGCCATATTTTCTCTGAGTTGAGTTGAACTATGTTTCATTGAGTTCAGTTAAGTAAGTTGAGAATAGGTAGTATATTTTTCTTCCATCAGTTCAAGCTTTTGTTTATGATTTAGAATTCCCCTTACATGCTAGTACATTCCATGTGCTGAGCCATTTGGCCTGCATCGTTTCATGATGCAGATATAGGTATTCAAGATCATCAACAAGTGTTTCATTGAGGTCGTGTGATATTCCAGTCAGCTTTATTGAGCATTCTTATATACCAGAGGACTTCACCTTTACCTTACGGTTAGTAGTTTTGTAGATGTCGTGGGTCTTGTCACGATATCCTTCTATAATAGTAGAGGCTTCATAGATATACAAGGTTGAGTAGTTTTCAGTATGTATCTCTTTGAGTTGTTTTTATAAATTTTGAGTTTATCTAGTGAGTATTTTTTTTAGATCATTGTAAAATTGAGTATTTGAGTAATTGAATTTATTTCAGTTTTAAGCTTTTCTATGCTTGAGGTAGTTTTTCGCTTGTTGCCAACCAAGATGAGTATTTTCTTGGAAACCATCAATGGATCTCGAGTGCCGACCGGGTCTGGGGTGTAGGCTCGGGTCATGAAACTCTGCCCAGAAAATCCGACAAATTTTGTTCTCTCGTTCTTTGACCCTAATGCGCCTAAAATTGAATGGTTTCTTCCAAACCCTCTTAGATTCGTTTACTCAACCTATTTACATGAAAATCTACTCAAAAGCCCTAAAGAATAAAGATCATTAACAAGATCCTCGCCTCAAAAACTGAACCAAACATCAAAATTCAAGAACGAAGAACAACACTTCAAGAACACTCATCAAAAACTTAAACTTCCCAATCTTTATGGATGAATTCAAATATGTAAATCATGATTGGCCTGTGGGTGAACAAACCCAACTCTATGAAAACTTATATACCTTAATTTTGTGAAACAAATCATAGATTCACAAAAACCTTTATCGTTCTTCCTTTTCTCCTCTTTTCCTCTTCTTGAACTCCTCTTAAAACCCTAAGAATATTTTAGGATTATAAAACTGACACAAATCAGATTTGACAGCAAAAATATTTATATCTATATTACCTTAAAAACATGAACTCCTAACTTGAATGTTAAGTTATTATAATATCCCTAACCTAGGTTGTGACTATTTCGATGAGTTGTGACTTTTCTGATAAGTTGTTATTTTTCTCGAAGGGTTGTGATTTTTCTATGAGTTGTGACTTTTTCAAAGAGTTGTTACTTTTTCAATAAGTTGTGATTTCTTCAAAGGGTTGTGATTTCTCGGAAAGGTCATGACTTTTCGATAAGACACAAGAAGCACTTGTTCATACTACCCTTTGTTGACTTTAAATAGAGGGGCTTCCTCTCATTTTTCAGCCACAATATTTTTTAATCTTCTACTCTTGTTCTTCTTGCATTTTAAAAAAATTCGTGTGATTTATTGTTGTTGAGTGAGTTTGAAGATTAGCGGAATATGAGATACCACTATTCTGATGAAGTAAATTGTTCTATCCTAAGAGGGTACATTCCATAACCTCGAGTACTTGAAAATAATTTTGATGATATAATAATTTGTTTTTATCTTAATATCTACATTAGTATGTAATGTTCTAATATATGAAGTTAACATGACGTAGTGTAAATTTATTTATTTTTTTAACAATTTCTCTTGTTATGTAAATATATGGTTCTGAATATCTTTTTCCAAAATTATTTAACTTAACAAGAGTTAGAAAATTGTTACAATTTGTTTTTTTGATGCTTAAGACAAAAGAATGGCATTATTTATCAATGATACTTGTGAGATTTAGAATGTTAGGAAGTTTTCTTCAAAATAATTATTACTATATAAACATTGCCCTTTTGTTTTACTTATTTACTATTTCTTAATATTTCGGTATTTTAGACGAAGAAAAAATTATGTGACTTGTAATAACGTCATACTTTAAATTAAAGTATTTTATATGTCACGAATGTATTATCAATTTAACAAGATCTTCTAACTTCAAAATATATTATTTTAAATTGTTTCGGGTTCTTTTTAAAAAAAACTCACAAAAAATGTGAAAATATGTGAATATATATGAATCGCTTAAAATTTATCATTTACAAAATAAATTTTATATTAAGTAATGGAATAAACATTTTCATTTTGTCTCTACACTATATTAAAATATGATAACTATACAAAAAATATAGTAACATTAATTAAAAGTCTATTTATTTATGTAGGTATACAATTCATTCGAAATACAGCTATTGCACATTAATAATTTAGTTCTAACATTATAAATTCTCTTAGTTATTACTAATTATTGTAAAAGTTATTCACACTCTTTAACGCTCATTAGTTATAATATTAAGAATTCTCATAGTTATTACATTGATTATTTCTATATTTCTTCTTTTCTTACATTAACTTTTGACTAATAATTTTTCATATTATTATACCACCCCTATATATGTGATGACACGTTGTTGTTAGTTTTCTTTAGACGAATCATTCTTGGTTGAATAAATTGAAAATTGTTTATAAGTATATGAACTCTATCTTTGATGGGTGTAAGATAAACATGTGATTATAAATATGATTTCACATATAGAATATATTCTTCAATTTTAATTTTTAGTTTTTCCGATAAAAAATAGAAACCTTTCTCAGTTAACTATGACAGTCAGATAACTATCTTTGATTTATGTACACAATCAATCGTGAAGTCAAATATGAGAGCCAACAACAAGAACACCATCTATTATATTATAACATATAAAATAAAAAAATTAATATACAAAAATTAGTTCTAAAAAATAATATGTAGTTGTTCTCTTCACATGTTCATATGACATTTAAATAGTTTAACATGGAATGCACATACAAAGCACATCTGATTAGATGACTAGAAAAATACACAAAAAAAATAGTCTATAAGGTAGTATAACTAAGATACAACTAATTACATGATTGAACCTCATCAAATTGAAAAAAATATATTCATTATTGCATTTAACTAATAAAAATTTTCATTGACCATCTTCATAGGTTCGCGTGAATAAGAGATGTATATGACGATCCACATTGAACATTCACAAAAGAATCTGCAATATTCTTTTGTGCAAAGCTTATTATTAAAATCATCGCTTAATAAGAAATACAATTTACTAGAACATATATTTTCTGAATTGTTGTGGAAAAACTAGTAACTAAGAACGTTTAAAGCTGATGGGTTAAGGAAAAGACCAAAATACCCCTCACTAATTTGGGTAAATTTCCTTAACTGGAAAGGATGACTTCAAACGGGCATATCTTCCTCATCCAAACTAAAAATTTAGCAAACTTAGTGGCGTTGGAAAAATGATTCCAAGACCTTTCATTTGATATCTTAAGGGCTAGCTAACGTATCATGTACTGAAATTTATGGTCGTTTGAAGTTGACCCACAACTCACAACTTAAGCTTAACTTTAACAAATTTCAAATTAGCTCTTTACAATTTAGTTCTTTCTAAATTTAGCTATTGCTAAGGCGGGATATTACAATAGTCCAAGGGGTACTTGTTCCTTAACCATATAATAATTAACAAAACAACTCAAGACATATTTAAAAAATTGAAGGCATTAACTAACTAACTAACTATTTATATATATATATATATATATATATATTGTTGGAAATAATATTTCAAAGTTAGAGTAGAAATCTTAAGTTGTTTAGGATTTGTTATTTATGGTATTTACTTATTTATGTTTTGATTAGAATTTGTTAGTTAGAGTAGTTCCCAGTCCTAGTTTAATTTGTTTTTTACCTTTATAAATAGGAATGTTAGTAAAGATAGAAATATACAGAAATATAAGGAAATAGATAGAACTTGAAGTAAGATTCAAGAACAATATATGCATGAAAAAATAGGAATGTTATTATTTCGCTGTTGGCGGCCGGCTATGACCTATATATGTCGTCCTTCTCGCCAATGATCATGTTGACAAAAGCTGAACGAATAATATATGCATGAAAAAAAATCATGCTTTAATATTGCAGATTTAAAGAAGTGCAACCAAGCACAAGAGATAAAAACTCTTCTCTAAATTAAAAGTTGCAGAAAGTAAAAAAAACAAAAAGAAAATGAGTTGATGGGAAGGGCATCAACGAGAGTTGGAGAGAGAGTGCTCCAACACCAAAAAAAAAAAAATTAAGAAAAAACACACAAAAAGAAAAGGAGTTGATGGGAAGAGCATCAACGAGAGTTGGAGAGAGAGTGCTCCAATAGTAAAAACAAAAATAAAAACAAAAAGAATGCATTTTTGGGAAGTGCATCAACCTTGGAAGTTGGAGAGAGTTCTCCAACACAACCAAAAGAAAAAATATCGAAAAAACCAAAAAGAAAAGGTGTTGGTGGGAAGGACATCAATCTTGGAAATTGGAGATAAGTGCTCCAACACAACCAACCGAAAAAAAATCGTGAGTTAGAGAGAGAGTGTTCCAACACTTGGAAGTTGGAGAGAAGTGCTCTAACACAACCAAGAAAAGAAATATCGTGAGTTGGAGAGAAAGTGCTCCAACACTTGAAAGTTGGAGAGAAGGTGCTCCAACACGACCAAGAAAACAAATAAATGAGAATTGAAGAGGAGTACTCCAACAATTGAAGATTGAAGAGAAGTACTCCAAAAGTTGAAACATTGGACAGAAGTTTCCAACAATTAAAGATTGAAGAGAAGTACTCCAATACAACAACAATAACCAGAAGAAAAAGGAAAGAGTATACAACTTTGAATTAAGGGAAAATGTTGGAAATATTAATTCAAAGTTAGAGTAAAATCTTAAGTTGTTTAGGATTTTTTATTTATGGTATTTACTTATTTATGTTTTGATTAGAATTTTTTAGTTAGTGTAGTTCCTAGTCCTAGTTTAATTTGATTTTTACCTTTATACATAGGAATGTTACTAAAGATAGAAATATACAAAAATACAAGAAACAGGGAAGGGCCTAAAATGTCCCTCAAGTAGTTGAATTGGTACATAATTACCCTCCATCCACCTATCGGCACTAAAATACCATTGACGTCCACCTTTCGGCTCAAAAATACCATTATGTCTTACGGATCATACTCATTAGGAGTATGAAGGGTAATATTGTACCAAATCTCATAGTTTAAGGGAATTTTAGGCCCTTTTCCGTTAAAATAAAGTGAAATTACTTAATATATAAGCTCACATGATTGACTTGATTTTGAAATTCATAATAAATTTAAAATTATAAAAAGGTTAGGCGTCTACTCTCTACTCCTCCCTCTCCTCCCTCCCCGACCCTTCACTTCCTATCTCTTCCATTTTTTTTCTATTTGGATCTTGTCTACCATTTTAATTTTTTTTAATTTATGACACACAAGAGAGAAGAAAAGGAGGAAAATAATGATGCATTCATATAGAAATAATTAGTTCAATAAAAGATCACTCAATTAAGCAAATATGTACAAATATTACATTTTTCTTTTGTATATACCCAAAATTAAAAATAAAATAATAAAACTAATCATTTCTCTTATCCCCACCCTCATCCCATCATGACAATAATACTAATTAAAAGAATATTAATAAGTGAGTTCATTTCAAGTTTGAGTCTCAGATATCCTAATTAAGAATAAGAGATTACAAAAAGGAATAAAAGAGAAAATGTACAAGACATTTTGATAATTGAAAGAAAATTTTATATCAATGAAAATAATATTTTTTCCAGATTGACAATAAGTCGGGGTAAGTATGGATTTTAGTTGGATTTTCATTTATAAGTTGGGTTACATTATAATAAATTGGCGTCGATTTAAAATAGGCCAATAGGAAGATATAATGAAATTAATTATTTTTTCAATATTATTTTCAAGTGTATCGGGTCAAAATATGAATCATAAGTGGTTTTATAGAAAATTGGAATTTTTAAAAATATCATTTTTATTATTTATTTGAGAATGGTTTAAATTTGCACCAATCACATTAAGCAATATAATAAATAAATATTTAATAATTTTACTTTAAGGGAGCTATTAAAAATAAGGACAAATATGAGTCAAAGGATTAACATCAAGGTTATTTTTGAGTAGAAAGGTGGACGTCGGGGGTACTTTAGGGCTTATAGGTGGATGGAGGGTAATTCTTGACCAATTCAAATACTTGAGGGGAATTTTAGACCCTTCCCCATACAAGAAAATAAATAAAACTTGAAGTACGATTCAAGAACCTTTGAGTTTATAAATAAATTATTTTCCTTGATATATATATATATACACGTTTTGTCACACATGTGTTGCACGTGAATATCAAAGCATGTACCGCATTATTTTTAAAAATAATGTAAATATTGTTAAAAAAAAAAAGTAA
Organism: Solanum verrucosum; assembly: GCF_900185275.1. Lineage (NCBI taxonomy): Eukaryota > Viridiplantae > Streptophyta > Magnoliopsida > Solanales > Solanaceae > Solanum > Solanum verrucosum. The sequence continues at coordinate 1,256,961 of NW_026020177.1, forward strand.
ACAATTATAAAATGAATGATAAAGTATAAGTTCATATGAATAGTGCATCTAAACTTTCTTACAATTACTACTAAATGTTGATTACTATTAAAATCTCTTCATTACACCTCTTAAATATACTTTCTCCTCCATTCCCCATAGTGAATTACTTAGTTATTATTGTGTTGTTGGAGTTCTTACTTTTACAATATAATATAAATAAGTATATATTTTTACAATCCATTGTTGTAAGTAGGATTTTACCGAGGAATTTAAAATTTTCCTAAGTGTTAAGGTTACTATATGTAGAACCTTGAGTCGCAAGAAGAATTAAAGAAAATTCATTCAAGTCATTCCTAAGTTCCTTTATGTTTTGGGTCAACTTCAAACGACCATAACTTTAAGTACATAATGAGTTAGGTGGCCCCTAAGATATCAAATGAAAGGTCTTTGAATTATCTTTCCAACGCCACCGAGTTTACTAAGTTTCACGGTCGGATGAGTGAGATATGCCCTTTTGAAGTCAAGTTGTCCAGTTAAGGAAAGTTACCCGAAAATAGTAAGGGGTATTTTAGTCTTTTCCTTACCCAATCAGATTTAATTCATTTTTAGTAAGGTTTTGGGGGTCTAATCTGATTAGGTTCAGTTTTATAATCCTAATATACGCCTAGGGTTTTAACTGAGAGATCAAGAAGAGAAAAGAAGAGAAAAGAGGAGAAAAGCATAGATTTCGTTGAGTTCTTGAGAATTTGATTTTGGATTTCGCCAATGGTTTAATCCCTAAGAGGTATGTAAGCTTCCATAGTGTTTGATTTGTTCACCCACACACCAATCATGTTTATTTCAGCGAAATTCATTCTATAAAGTTGAAAGTGTGATGTTCCTGAATGATGTTCTTGAAATTGGCTTTCGTTCTTGAGTTTAGATGAAATTGATGAGTTCTTGAGGAAATCGTGTCGATTTTAGAGTTGTGTTTGATTAGATTTTTGTGTACATGTATTGGGTATCTGAATCTAAAGAGGAATTGAGAAAAAGAATCGAGTTTAGGTGAATCGGGGCTAGAAAATGAAGATGGAAAAAGTCGGGAGAATCTGGCACTCCACTCCGCATAGCGAACCTTCCCTCCCTATGCACAAAATCTTTCTCCATGTAGCAAAGGTGTCGCGGTCCCCTAAAGGGTAGTATAAACAAGTATTTTTTGTGTCTTATCGGAAAATTCATGACCTTTTGAGAAGTCACAACCCTTTGGAAAAGTCACAATTCTTTGGAAAAGTCACAACTCATCAAAAAATCACAACCCTTCGGAAAAAGTCACAACTTATCAGAAAAATCATAACTCATCGAAAAAGTCGCAACCTAAGTTAGGGATATTATAGTAATTTAACATTCAAGTTAGTAGTTCATGCTTTTAAGGTAATATTATATATATATATATATATATATATATATATATATACATATATATGTATTTTTCTAGTAAAAATACAGGATCTACGAAAAAGCTAATGGGTTCGTCTAAACCCACGAACTGCCACCTAGCTCCGCCTCTATATGTATGACATTTTCTTTTCTTTAAATCATGCTTCTGAATTGGGATTTTATTGAACACTACCTATATCGTGAATCCTACACTTAATTATATTATCGCTTGTTTTATCTTATCTTATTCCTGAAAATAAAAAGAATCAGAACATTTGTTTTGTGTGTGTTAGGCAAAAACTAAGCTATTTTTTCTCATTTCAAACTAGACTACTAAATTACAACAATACTATCACATTCAAACTTATTGGATCTTATATTTTATATATTTCTTTAGTTGTATAAAATATTATATATAACTAGTTTTTATCCTAATTAATGACCAATGTATCTCTAACCAATGATAAATTAAAAAAATGAGATTTAGTAATATAATTACTTTGTAATGTGTGTAGTTTAATTTGTACTTTCTAAAAGCATATATATAATTAATTCTTAACAAAAACTTGTTGCATTGCAGTATTACTATCATAAGAGAAATGTCGTCCTAACTATATGACACAAACTTTTATTGTCATGTTAAGACACATATATTAACATTACTCTTATTAAAATTTTCTTTTTAATCTAAATGTTGGGGTTATTAAAAGGACTCCATGAAAAGAAAGGCAGAATGTTCCATCTTGAAAAGGAAGTCTACAACGAAGAAACAGAAGACAACAACTATTGCAAGAGGGAGGTGAAAAAGTGTCACGACCCCAACCATTGTGAGTGGCACCCACACTAACCCTCCGGTGGGAGAACCAATAATACTAACTAATACAAAACCAAGCATTTAAAGATACAGAAGCAGGTTTAAATGACTAATACTGAAGTTTCCATAAACTTCCAAAAGATCAAACAACGAATTGCGGAATTAAATGCCTAGAATTGAAAAGTCAATGTACCAAAACATCTAAAGTTCAACCATAAGTCTAAACAAGAAGGGGTACAACCCCAAACTAAACATAAGACTAACTAAAGTACTAGTCTAAGTCCGAAAGGTGGACATAAACAGAAAAGAGAACTCATGGTTGCCCGGAAGAGCTGGTTTACCCTTGAGTTCGAACAATCACTGATCTTCTAAGCGAGGTCTATCAATAGCCGCTTGAAGATGCCCTGTACTCAAGAAAGAAAGAGCAAGTGCAATATCAGTACTCAAACACAGTGTACCGGTAGGTTCACACAACCATCCCACTAAGTGAAATATATATAAGTCAATGCAACATAATAATAACATGCATACACCGAACATATACAATATCAATATCATTTACAAACAATGTACAATTTCAGAATCCTCAAGATATACAATTACAACAAGTCAATGGTCCTCTCATGGAACCCACACCCACAGAGTTAGCGTACCAGTACGTGGTACCCGATCCAATTTTTTTATGCCGGAACATGGCAACCAATCCCATATTTATGCCGGAACGTGGCAACCAATCCAAGTTAGTGTGTCGGAACGCAACACCTGATCCATTCAACAAGCCACAACCACAATCACAACTATATTCTCATAATCATACAATCAAGTCATGATTTATGGCATTCAACATTAAATTATTCTCATTTACAACTAGTGTGATTAATAATACAACATTCGCATACATACAGATATTATAATGAAGCAAGAACAAACATACATCACAGAACATGAAATCACAACGATCACCTACCTTGAAATAAGCTTGAATTACCTAAGAAACTTGATTCTTCCCTTTCCGGATTCGTTCCGCTTGTTCTTGGTCTGCAAACATCAATATAACGCTAGGATCAACAAACAAGACTTAATTACCCGGAAGAATGTCAGCACTATAAACTCTAGATCAAACCCTTGATCCCCATACCTAGATTAGGGTTTTTTCCACCATAAATTTCATATCAAAACCCTCCCCCATCGATAACTACCCACAAATTTATATTCTATGCATTGAAAAATGGAATTGGGGAGTTAAAACTTTACCTTTAGCCATAAGAATTGGTGGAAAACTTTCAATAAAGCACCTGGGGTCGTCTCCTAGCTCTCAAAGTCAAAAAGTGCACAATAAAATGTTTTTGGGGTTTATTTCCGACTTAAGTCATGTCTGTTCTGCCCCATTGGTATTCACCCCACTACAGCGGCCCCGCCCTAGCGGCACAAAATCCCGTCATAGCGGCTTGCATAAAACAAAGAGCTAATTAACGAGTTTCCAACCCCCACTACACAACCCACCTTCGTCCCATTACACTGAGAAACTACCCTCTCACGCTAAGATCAATTTCGAGAGTTCTACTCGCCCGAATTCTATTCCGTAAAGGTATACGGGTTACTTAACGTATTAACTATCTACTAATGCGATTAAAATCATAATTCAATCACCCAATTGTTACCAGATTTTACTAGACCTTACTGACTACGATTTCATCTAAATTTGGACTAGGTTGGGAAATTCCAAGTTACTACGAAAAAGTTTTTCGGCACAAAAAATTTCCCCATTGGCTTTTCTATAACAACGGAAACCGATCATTACAATACATACAAATTTACTCATCCGTCGTCCATGTGTGACAAACTTAGGAAAAATAGGCTAAAGGAAGAATGGAGTTCTACCGTAATCGATGAACAACCGGGGATACTTGTCTCGCATGTCCTACTTGGTTTCCCAAGTAGCTTCCTCAACTAGACGATGTTTCCACTGTACCTTCACAGACTTAATCTCCTTGGTCCTCAGCTTACGCACATCACGATCAAGAATTACAATCGGTTCCTACTCATATTGGAGGTCCTTGTCCAATATAATTGAGTCTCATTTGATAATGTAATCCCCATCACCATGATATCTCTTCAACATGGACACATAAAATACCGGATGAACTCCCGATAGGTTAGGAGGTAAAGCCAATCTATACGCCATTGTCCCTAGACATTCGAGAACCTCGAAGGGACCAAAGTATCGTAGACTTAGCTTTCCCTTCTTCCCAAATTTCATCATCCCTTTCATGGGTGATACCTTAAGAAGAACATTCTCACCAGTCTGAAATGTCATGTATCTTACCTTATGATCCACATATTTCTTCTGTCTACTCTAGGTTGCTAGAAGCTTAGCTTGAATACTCCTCACCTTATCTTGAGCATCCTTTACTAAATCAATCCCCAAAGGTTTCACATCTACAGCCTCGAACCATCTTATGGGTGATCTACACCCCCTCCCATATAATGCCTCAAGCGGTGTCATATCAATGCTGGAGTGATAACTATTATTATAAGAGAACTCACACAATGGTAGGAACTTATCCCAATGCCCTCCAAAATCAATCACACATGCCCTCAACATGTCTTCTAACACCTAAATAGTACTCTCTGACTACCCATACGTCTGTGGATGGAAAAAGGTACTAAAAGTGTGTTGTGTGCCCAATTCATCATGTAATTTCCTTCAAAACTTGGAGGTACATGCGTACCACGATCTGAGATGATAGAAATGGGTACACTATGCAACCTCACTATCTCTTTCACATACACCTTAGACAATTGTTCCGCATTATAATTTATTCTTACCGAATAAAATGGGCTGACTTAGTCAATCTGTCAACCACTACCCATATAGAATCAAACTTCCCCAAAGTCTTGGGAAGACCAACCACGAAGTCCATGGCTAACCTCTCCCACTTCCATTCCGTAATTGGCATTCTTTGAAGCAAACCTGCGGGCCTTTGGTGCTCATACTTTACTTGTTTACAATTTTGGCACTTGGCTACAAACTCCGCTATATCCTTCTTCATGCCCGACCACCAATAAATTCGCTTCAAATCTCGATACATCTTGGTCAAACCCGGATGAATGGAATATCGCGAAACATGGGATTCTGTCAATAATTTCTGAATCAAGTCATCAACTCGAGGAACACAAATCCTTCCTTTAATACTGAGCACACCTTCCACATCAAGAGTGGTCTCATGGGCCTTACCAATCACACTCTTCTTCTTAACTTCATTCAAATTTTCATCCTCAAATTGTTTGGCCTTGATCTCCTCAATGAACATGGCACTAATTTCAATGCTAGCTAACACCCCACCTTTCTCTGAGATGCCCAACTGCATGAACTTAAACTCCAAGGTCTGAATTTCCTTAGCCAAAGGTCGCTTGGTTACACTCAAGCAAGTTAGAATACCCATACTCACTAGTTTTCGACTCAAAGCGTCCGCAACTACATTAGCCTTACCCGAATGGTATTGAATAGTCACATTATAATCCTTGAGTAACTCCATCCACCTTCGCTATCTGAAATTTAGATCTTTTTGAGTGAACACGTACTGCAAACTATGATGATCAGTAAACACCTCGCACTTAACACCATAAATGTAATGCCGCCAGATCTTAAGAGCAAATAATATCGCTGCCAACTCCAAATCATGTGTTGGATAATTTCTCTCATGCACCTTCAATTGTTGTGATGCATAGGATATGATATTCTTATCCTGCATTAACAGAGCTCCAAAACAAAAATCTCAAGCATTACAATAAACAATAAAATCTTTACCTTCAACCGGTAATGCTAGAATAGGTGCGGTGATAAAAAGAGTCTTGAGCTTTTGGAAGCTCCCCTGACAGTTTTTAGTCCATTCAAATGGTATCTGCTTTTTGGTCAAATTTGTCAAGTAAGTGGCAATAGAAGCAAAGTTCTTCAAAAATCGATGATATTTGCTAGTGAGCCCCACAAAACTTCTAACTTCTATCATAGAGCTAGGCCGAACCCAATTCTTAATCACCTCAATCTTTTGGGGATCTACCATTACCCCTTTTTTCGAAACTACATTCCCCAAAAATGCAACCGAAGTTAGCCAAAATTCACACTAAGAAAATTTCACATACAACTTTTGTTTCCCAAGAACATTGAAAACAATACGAAGATGGTCCACATGATCTTTCTCAATTTTCAAATAGACCAAAATATCATCAATAAATACTATGACAAATGAATCAAGAAATGGCTTGAACACACCGTTCATTAAACTAATAAAAGTTTCAGGCGCATTAGTCAACCCAAACAACATAACTAGAAACTCGTAGTGCCCATAGCGGGTTCTAAACGCCATCTTGGGCACATCCTCAGGCCTAATCTTTAAGTGATGTTAAACAGACCTTAGATCAATCTTAGAAAAAACTGATGAACCTTCCAATTGGTCAAACATATCATTTATTCGAGGAAATGGGTACTTGTTTCGAATGGTGACCCTATTCAATTGTCGGTAATCTTTGCACATGCTCATACTACCATTCTTTTTTTTAACAAACAAAACTGAAGCACCCCACGGGGAAGCACTAGGACGAATAAATTATTTTTCAAGAAGTTCTTGGATTTGAGCCTTATGCTCTCCTAATCCTACCGAAGCCATGCGATATAGATAGATAAAAATGGGGCGGGTACTAGGTTCCAAATCAATGCAGAAATCTATATCTCTATCCGAAGGCATACCAGACAAATCCGTAAGAAACACTTCTCTAATTTCTGACACTATAGGAATAGACTCAATAGATGGAGACTCAACCTCAACATCCTGAATAAGAGCCAAATAAGCCAAACAACCCTACCCTACTAGTTTCGTAGCCCGAATGGAGGATATGATCTTAGCTTGCTTAGGCTTGAACACCCGTTCCTACTCTAACTTTTCCCTTCCCGGAATTTCTAGAGTTTACAAAATTATTATTACAATTAAGCACAACATAATAGGGGGACAACCAAGTCATGCCTAAGATTATATCCCAGTCAGTCATATCCAAAATCACCAAATTAGTCAAGTCTGAAATCCCATAAATAAAATAGGACAAACACAATAGAGATGGGTGGCTATGACAAACTTTCCGACTGGGGTAAAAACATTGATGGGAACATCAAGTATATCACAAATCATAGCAAATACTGAGGCAAATCGCACGGAAACATAAAATAAGTAGAACTCGGATCAAATAACACATTAGCCATCTGGTCACAAACAAGAATAGTATAGGTGATCACTGCTTCATACGCCTACACCTCAGTCTTGCCTGGAAAGGCATAACACTGAGCCCTATCATCATGATTGGCAACTTCCCTGCCTGGTTGCACTGTACCTCTGCATGTGTTACCATTTTTCCTACCTCCGTGGCCCCGCTGATTTCCTCCTCGCCAACCTTGTGGATTCCCTAGACCATTATTACCATTTCCCATGGGTACCAGTATTCTAGATTGTTGTTGCGCGGAATCCATCATGCGTGGGTGGGGAAAATATCTCTGCATATGCCCCGGTTTTCCATAGTTATAGAAAATACGGTCAAAGGATGGCCTGCTGCCCGCCGAAACTGAGACCCATGGCTTTCCTGAATACAATTATGAGGTGGAGTTCCCGAGTAATTACCTGTAGAGGCAGGTATAGCGGACTAAATTAGCCTGGCTGCAAGTGCTGGCCTCCCTTACCCTTAGAGTAAGAACCTTGAAAGTTACCCGAGTTCTTGGCCCCTCTTAGTCAATGCCATAGCCTGACTGTCTCGCCTCACCCCCTCTACTTTCTTCACAAAGTTTGTTACCTCATTAAAGCTCATCTCCGCAGAGGTCATATGAATAGACAATACCTACAACTCAAAATTTAGTCCTTTAATAAATAAATGGATCTTCTCTTCCTCGGTAATCACCAATTCCATAGCATATATAGACAAAGCATGCAACTTGGCCTCATAAGCAGCCACAGACATACCACCTTGCTCCAACGCCATGAACTCATTCTTCTTACGATCTCTCAAAGTCTGAGGCACATACTTCTCTAAAAAAAGGGCATGAAACTAGGTCCAAGTAAGTAGGGGTAAAACTGAAGATCTGTATTCCACATAAGCTCTCCACCACTGCTTAGCCTCACCTTAAAGATGAAAATTCACAAACTCTACCCCATACTGATGGACAACTTCCATCTGATGAAGCCTCTCATAACAATCTTGTATGAACTCATATGTATCCTCACTCTCAGAACCATGGAACATAGGCGGTTTCAACTTCAAGAACTTAGTCAACATCTTATGCTCATTACCAGTCATAACAGGACTCAATAAGGGACGGAAGAAAACATCATTACCTACATTCACCTACCTTGGGGACAATGATATCAATAGGGGGATTGGCGGGAGCCTGAGTTGCTTGGACAGAGGGAAGCACTTCAGGACCAACCAACCCTTTAAAGAACGACATGATCTGTTGAGCTAACACTGGATCTATGGGAGGAATACACGTAGTCTCACCCTTCACCTCTTCCTCTAGTTCAACATTTTCCTCATTCTCAACCTCTACATTCTCCTCTACCTCTTCATGATGCGCAAGAGGGGCCTCATTTCTGGGAGTATTTTCAATTGGTGCTCCATCCCTGGTAGGCTAGCTCTTCCTCTACCCCTACCTTGATCGCGACCTCTCACTACAGATTCGACAGTAGGAGCATTGACGGGAGCTACGGGCCTGACGCCTTTGAATCTAGTATTAACCATTTGTGAACAAAAGAGTGAAGGAGATTAGATAACAATTTGAATCGGTACATACCAATTGGAATCAAGTCATAGCTTCACAAGAGACAAGACAGAACAAAGAGATTACCTAAATTCTTATAGCATCTCGAAGAAAACTACAAATGTCTCCGTACAATTCCACAAGACTCTACTAGACTTGTTTTGGTACATCGAGATCAATGAACCTAGGCTCTGATACTAACTTTGTCACAACCCCGACCATCTGAGTAGCACCCACACTAACCCTCCGGTGAGAAAACCATTAATACTAACTAATTAATACGAAACCAAGCATTTAAAGATACAGAAGCATGTTTAAATGACTAAATATTGAAGTTCCCATAAACTTCCAAAAGATCTAACAATGAAATGCGGAATTAAATGACAAGAACCTGAAAGTCAATGTACAAACCATCTAAAGTTCAACCATAAGCCTTAACAAGAAAGGGTACAAATCCAAACTAAACATAAGACTAACTAAAGTACTAGTCTAAGTCCGAAAGGTGGACATAGACCGAAAAGAAAACTCATGGCAGCTCGAAAGAACTGGCTCACCCTTGAACTTGAACGATCACTGATCTTCTAAGTGAGGTGTGTCAATAGCTGCCAGAAGATGCCCCGTACTCAACAAAGAAAGAGCAAGTGCAGTATTAGTACACAACCACAGTGTACTGGTAGGAACACACGGCTATCCCACTAAGTGCAACATATATAAGTCAATGCAACATAATAATAACATGTATACACCGAACATATACAATATCAACATCATTTACGAACAACGTATAATTTCACAATCCTCAAGATATACAATTACGACAAGTCAATGGTCCTCTCATGGGAGACCCACACCCAAATTGTTAGTGTACCGGTATGTGGTACCTCATCTAATGTTTTATGCCGGAACGTGGCAGCCGATCCCATATTTATGCCAGAACGTGGCAATCGATCCATGTTAGTGTGTCGAAACGCAACACCCGATCCATTCAACAAGCCATAACCATAATCACAAGTATATTCGCATATCATACAATCAAGTCACGATTCATGGAAGTCATCATTCATCTATCCTCATTTACAACTTGTGTGATCAATAATGCAATATTCGCATACATACACGTTTTATAATTAAGCAAGAAAAAACATACATCCCACAACATGAAATCACAACCATCAGCTACCTCGAAACAAACTTTAATTCCCTATGAAACTTGATTCTTCGCTTTCCAGATTCGTTTCGCTTGTTCTTGGTCTACCAACAATCAATATAATGTTAGGATCAATAAACAAGACGTTATTACCCGGAATAGAGTCAACACTATCAACCCTAGATCAAATTCTTGATCCCCATACCTAGATTAGGGATTTTCCACCATAAATTACTGATCAAAACCCTCCCTCATCGATAACTATCCACGAATTTACATTCTACCGATTGAAAAATGGAATGAGGAAGTTAAAACCATACCTTTAGCGTTAAGAATGGTGGAAAACTGTCAAGAAAGCACCTGGGGTCATCTCCTAGCTCTCAAAGTGGAAAAGTGCAGAATAAAACGTTTTTGGGGTTAATTTGCGACTTAAGTCGCATTTGTTCGACCACAGCGGTACTCACCCCGCTACAACTGCCCCTCCCTGGCGGCACAAAATCCTGCCGTAGCGGCTTGCATGAAATAGAGAGCTAATTAATGAATTTTTAATCCCCATTTCACTACACACCTTCGTCCCATGACACTCAAAAACTACACTCTCACGCTAAGATCGATTTTGGGAGTTCTACTTGCCTGAATTCAAATTCTTAAAGTCGTACATGTTCCTTAATGTCTTAGCTATCTACTCCGGTGATCAAAATCATAATTAAATCACTCAATTGTTAGCAGATTTCCCTAGACCTTACTAACTTTGATTTTGTCCAAATCTGGACTAGGTTGGGAAATTCCAAGTTGCTACTAAAAAGTTTTCCGACCCAAAAAATTTCTCCATTGGGTTTTCTATAACAAAGTAAACCGGTCGTTACAATAAATTTCTCGGTGAAGCAATGAACAACCTCATGAATAGGGATGTCAAACACAAAAACAAGGTAAGTTAATGTTACGCTAGCTATTAGACAACAATTTCATTTTACAAAAAAATACTACAGAAAATATAGGAATTAGAAATCGATAAATCTCATCATTAGAATAATTTATCAATGTACAATCTTATTTAATAACGGATTTACAACAAATTATCAAAAAATACTTGTTAGCTATAAGCTATTTGCCGACTAGAAATTTGACCTAATGCAATGCTTATTCAACAACAATTTCACAACCGTGGCAATAGAGTATGTGTTGCAACAATTATGACTGTTGGGATATATGCTTAGATCTAATAGAACAATTCTTAATATAAACCGTGGCATCATCTATATAATCGTCGCTATAGGTTATCTATGGCCACATACTTATTAACCGTGGCAAAAAAACCTTTTGTGGCAACAGTTCATTGAAGTGAAAAGTAAAAAATTTTTGCCAAATCCGCAAATTTTTTATGTAAAAAATTAATTTCCCTCCACAAATTTAGTTGACCCGCACTTTTCTTATTTCAGTGAAATAAAAGCTCAAAATACATTCCCAAATACCCAATTCATTTCTCTAATAATCAAAATCAAAGCATGAGTTAGCCCTAAAATTCCAGAAATCCGATGACTCTTACACTGGTCTTCTTCGACAGCAAAAGCACGAGTTTGCCCTAAAATTCTAGAACCCTGGTGACTCCAACAGTGGTCTTCGTTGAGAGCAAAAGCACGAGTTTACCCTAAAATTCTAGAACTCCGGTGACTTCTACAGTGGTCTTCTTCGACAATATACTTGGAGCTTTGGTGAAGAATCAGTTCCTTCTCCTACAATTGTCTTCTTCTCCGGTGTGAAGTGTTCATCTTCAGTGGTCTTCTTCTCCAAAAGTAGTCTTCTTCAACATTAAGCTTCTGCTTATAAAGGTGTACTATTCTTAAGGTGATTTCTAAGTCCTCATTGACTCTATTTTGTTATACATGTACTATTTTCCAAAATCAGAAATTTCATTGAAGGGCTTCTAAAAACATCTTAAAGAATAACAAATGGGTTTGTTGAAATGTTTGTTATTTGTTCTGATTTAGGTCTGCTTGATATACTCCATTTGTAGTTTAGACTTTGTAACTCAAATTTTGTGAAGATTTGATAACTCTGTGAAAAAATCATTGAAAAGCTGGGTTTCATTTTTATGAAACAACTGCTCTTTTGTAGTTGATTTTGTCCTATGGCTTTGAGTATTTTGATTTGCATTTTGAGTTTGATCTATCTATGTGAACTAAAATTTCCCATTGGTCAAAAGTTTGAAGTTATTATTGTGAACTTTAATTTTCATATCATTATGAATGTTTCCGAAATTTACTGATATAGCTAGTGTCATAGATGATAAGTTAAGTTGAACAAAACATTTTTTCAACTGATGGGGAATATATATAAAACAGTTGGTGAAAACTCCATTTTATTGGATTTTGGATGTTGAAACCTATTACTCATGTTATCTCTTTTACTTTTTTATAGTATCTACGTAATGATTGTTCTAGTATGTTTGTTTATGTGCTGGAAAAATTTCATGTTCCTAAGCTTTCATGTTCTGGCAAACGACAGTGTGTGCATTTGTTTAATCACTTTATGACTAGTGATTTCCCTAGTTTCATGACTGATGAGAAGTACCTTTTCAACATCTCTGTCCTCCAAGGGATAGATACTTCACATCCCCTTTAATTGGAACATTTTATTTTGTTGTAGAAACTTTGCTAGCAGCTTGTTTTGAAAAGGCCAAGCATAATATAACTCTTTGTCTATCCAGCATACTAGTGTTCTAGATCATTTCTCCATTCCTCAATCTAGTGAGTTCACCAAATATTATCGTAGGTGCTGTGACTGAATAAGTAGCAGATGCAGTCAAGATGTTGTGTCCCCTGTGATATCAATGCCATTTATAATTTGATGGCATTCAAAATTTTATTTCAGGAAAATAAGACACCTCACATTTCACATAATATCTAGAATTGGGTGCTTATTTTGAAATAATATATATACTTTTAAAAAGGTAACATAACATCTAATAAATAAAATCTTTAAAAGATGATAAAAGATAAAACTCTAATTGTTAAAAACCACTCAATAGACAAGTCACTAGATTTATTCTATTGTTGTTCATTAGCTCTATGATCAGTACTACCTTGGGATACTTTTATATGTATTGTTGTTTGGTTAATAGTTTAAAGTGATCTATAATGATCTCATCAGGACATTTTCTACCATTTTTGTGAATGACTTTTACTTTATTATCTATAATGATTGTTCTTCTGTGTAGTAAGGCAGTACCTACAATGTACTATAGAATAAATTCAGGAATTAAACTATCAAGTAAAATATAGGTTATGTAACTAAATTTCAACTACCTAATGACCTAAATTAGATCATTTACAATCGTGATTTTGTTAGAAACAAAAAGGTAAAGAATATCTTCAAACTTTGAAAGGTAACAATTCGAGAGGCTTGGAGAAGGCATAAAAGTGACTTGAAGATAAATTATTATGATCCATATGATAGTGATGAAATTCGAATGGCAAAAAATCCTGGTGATATTCCAAAATGTCAGTTTAGAGAGATCCTTAAATACTGGAAGTCTGAAAAATTCAAGGTAAAATGTAGTTTAGAATCTGAAACATCCAGCTTATTCTTCTCCTGATCCCTTTTGTGATATAGTTGTTGCTGCAACTTTATTTTCCTTTAACTTTCTCTTCTGCTATTCTCTTCTGTGTTGCAATATTGTTGTAGCTTGTTACTTCTTCCAGTGTGGTAGTCACAACTAAAACGGAGGATTTTGCTCCAATCTTAGAGAAGGTTCATTGAGTGAGATTTTTATTCTTATCTCACTGTATAGCTAAGATTAACAACCACATGTTTTATGTTCCTGACTGTTTTTCTTATTTATTATAGTTCAAACTCAATAATTTCAGTTAGACGTTGATAAGATACAAATGTAACAGGATAAAAAGTCACATGTTCAACTCTTTACTCAAAAAAAAATAATCTTAAGAACTTATTTATTAGTTAAGTTTGATCGCTGAAATTTGCATCAAGGTTTCACTAAACTAAGTGCCCTTTTGGATAAAAATTTTTTAGGTGATTGCACAGCAAATCGCTTAACCACGTGTGCGTGATTTGCTCGCCTATCATGAGTTTGACTTGCGCTTAAAAACTGTCTTTTTGAGGAAGACCTTGCTATAACCTTGGCTTACTCGCTCTTACCTCCCTACTTTTTTTCCTTTCTTTCTTTTTTGAGAATACCTGCCCTACTGCCTCCGGTCTCATGAGATCTATGCCGGCCATCAGAATCAAATAAAGGTCAAAGGACCATTCGATTCATTAAGGGGCATAGTGGCGCAAAGCTTTCACTAGAATTTCCTACTCTATGTTCAGTGACCTGACACAATCTAATTATTAATTAATAGAACCCAGAACAGGCTCAAGGTCATCTCTTCCAACATTTTCTTACTTCTATCCCTTTGAATAGCAAAGTTGCTCGCGTCTCGTAAGGCCAAGAGTTTTGTCATTGGGTTGTAAGTTTTCACTTGTTTGACACAGATGTTATTTATGTTTGATGATGTTATGAATCAATCTTTGAAACTTACATAACTAAGGTCTGCAGATTGGTTTTAGCTTCATAACATTCATACTTACAAAGCATATTCTTTACTTGGATTTGTTAAAAAAGAAATATTGTGACATTGACCTCATATAGTACATTGTGTAGCAACCATATACCTTTGGGTAACATTATTGATTCATTTATTTGCAGAAAATGTCTAAAACAAATACTAATAACCGGAAAAAGTTGATGAATCCACACACAGCAGGCAAAAAGAGTTTTGCTTTAATCCGTAGTAAATTGGTGTATTCTCTTATTTATTATCTAGTCTTAACCTATCATTTAAGCAACTCTTGATATGTATTTTTATGTGACTAGGAAAAAGAAAAGGAATTTGTATCCGCTAAGGAGCTCTTTGTGGTCACAAGAACAAGAAAACCTAGTCGTTTGTACAAGGCATCGAATGAGAATAGAACTAGTAAAATTGTACGAATACTGTCAATATTTTTTTTTTACTGAGACCAATTATTTATTCTAAATTTTAATTTACAAGACTGTTTGTTGGATATGCTTTGTTAAGCTGAAATGGAGGAAATTGAAAAGCAAATCAGCACAAATGGTCAGTCTGTTGATACATTTTCAGCCGTCATGGGTCCAGAACATTCGGGATGTCTAAGACTATATTGAGTGGGTGTTACAAAGACAACTTTGAAAAAGAAAGTTGACAATTCTGAACCAACTTTTAATGCAACAAATGCAAGAAAGGATGCAAAAAATGGAGAAACTAATGGAAGAACAAAGGAGAATTATGCGACGAGAAGTTATTGCAGATGTACTTGCACAACTTCAGCATGCATGATTAATTGATCCTAACATACTAGCAGCATTGTCCGTTCCTTCCCCAAGAGAAGCTACTTCTGCTCAAACAGCCGAGCAAGGTTAGTGTCGCTATTTATTCTGATTGTGGCCTTGTCAGCTATTTATTCTAATTGTGGCCTTGTCGGCCATTTGGTTAGCTGAGTATTTTCTAGGATCAACCTCGTCGGCTATGAGTTATTAAGTATCAGCTAACATCATTCTATATAACATTGTTTTAGGAGATCTTCCTTTTTTTTCTTGTTGTAGCATTTTAATGTCTGATGGACTGCTGTAACATTTATGTTATAAGGGACTATTGAGTAAAGTCTTGTCGATTTTGTTATTGCCTATTTCTTCTGATTATGGCCTTGTCGGTCATTTGGTTAGCTGAGTATGTTGTAGTATCAGCCTCGTCGGCTATGAGTTATTAAGTATCAGCTAACATCATTCTATATACCACTATTTTAGGATATCTCCCCTTTTTTTCTCGTTGTAGTATTTTAATGTCTGTTGGACTGCTGTAACATTTATGTTTTTTGGTAAACTATAAAATACCATTAACAAACAAGAGGTCTATACACATAGGATCATCCAAGGTAATTGACAAACGACGTTGTAAGCCATAAGAGAATCCCATAAATCTCTCCTGCCTTCTTTTGTATTATAGGCATAAACCATTGTCATGATAAATGTCTGTTGCAGAGAAAGACTTCTCACTTCGCAAGTAATCAACTGAGATGTTGCCTCTATTAGTGTAACTGTATAGTAATCCGGCCTCCAAGTTATCCAAATCCTACCATTGTAATGAGAAGCAAGATTAGTAATGAACGGCCAACCATCAAACATCTTCTGAGCTATCAAATCAATCTTCCCTACTTTTATTTTTGTTTCTAGCAACCCTACCAGCCCAATTTTTTCATTATTACAAAAGCGTTTCACCTCATTTTGTTTATTAGGGCCATGAGCCCTCTCACATTCCAACAAAGACAACTATACATTCCCAATGTTGAGATTAGGATGGCCTCCCACTATTCCTTCGTTGTTACTGATAGCCTTCTTACTCTTACCCTCTTTGTTCAGTACCTGAAAATTTTTTTTACTCTCTACATCTAGTGGCTGCTTAGTTTGAGACTTCAGTGGTTTTAGAGGTCTAACCCAAATATTAGTTGCACTCTGATTCTGAGACTCATCTAATATGTCCGCCTTATGAGGATTCAATGCACTTGTTGGAGATGATATTTGCTCCTGAGCAACGATTCCTTTAATTGAATATCTTGGCCAACTCGAGTCGTCTTTACTTCTAGTTCCTCCCTTTTTGTGCCCGGAGTTGTATTCTTCTTCCTACAGTTCACTTCTAAATGGACATATTTATCACAAACCTTACACAATGTTGGCTTCCAATCATACAACACCTTCTGCTCTATCAAATTACCCTTCTCCGACCTGAACAGGATCACCTCTGGCAGCGTTGTGTCCATTTCAACTTCAAGTAGCAGCCTCGCAAAGTTCAGTCCTACTTTTCTTTCAGTATTATGGTCCACCATTATAGGTTTCCCAACCAAACTACCAATCTTACTAAGTCCTTTCGGACTCCAGTACTTAAAGTCAAGACCAGGAAGCTTGATCCAAATAGGTACAGTGCGTAGTTCTTCCCTCGTAAATGGCCTTCTATGATCTAACACCTCTTATGTTCCAGAAAAGTGCACTAATCATTAAAACTAAATCAGATTGTTGGCTTCTGTATTTCCTCCAATTAAAACATTTTATACTCGATATGTTCCGCAGATTGTTGGTCTTCTATGATCTACCTGGATATTGTCGGCCTCTATGCTTCCTCACATTTTTTCTGACCCTACTTCTTCCCCTGCTTTTAGTGTCTGTCTGGCTCAAAGATCTAAATCAGATTTTCCAATAGCTTCAATGTTGTAACAATTATCCTGTTCATGAAGATTGTTTCTCATGTATGTGGGCTGTTTATCTAATTGCTCTTGCAGCTGAGTCTTTATTCTTCTGTTAGTCAGAAAATATCTTTACTGTTAGTCATTATTATTCTTGTTATAAATAAATTAAGATTTTAATAGTGAGGAAGATATTAGTTTTGAGTAACTATTGAATTGAACTAGGAGTGATAGAATAATTCCTAGAAACATGCGCAGTATGCAAATATCTCCTGCAACTATGCTATTTTTTAATGTCATTTGAAGCTTATTGAATTTATATGCTTGTTGTAGATATAGAGTGATAACTTTCAAATATATCATTGAAGTCATTGACCTTTTGCAACAAAATTGCTAAATTATTTTGTATTTTCATTAATTGTATGTAGGTGATGATATCGAAAAAGGAGATGAAAGTAGTACTGAAGACTTGACATAGGAGCTGAATTGAGTTGATGTTAACTTTACCTATGTTCTGGAAGTCTATTATTTTTGAGAATTGAAAATCGTGTGGTGCATCTGAATATTTCACCCTTTTTGAATGGTTGAAAAATGTTTATATATTTTACTTTTATCGATATTACGTACTCAACCATGGATCTTAGATTATAATTTTGGTAATGAAATATAACTTCTTCGCATGATCTTTTTATGTGTATTTTATGTTATAAAAGTATTGCAATGGCTCAATTAATAATATATGTGGAACCAATAGTATATATGTTAGGAGGGTGTAGGCTCGAGGCGTGAAAAACTTGGTATCAGAGCATAGAGTTTGAGATTACTAGGATGTCTATGAAATTGTATCTCTAGAGTCATAGTTATTAGTGTGAAGCACGCCACATCCATAATTAGGAGGCTGCAACATTTAGGAATTTCCGTCACTTCCTTCATACTCACTTTGTGCGATAGAGTTAATCTCTATAAAGTCTTTTTCTAACTCATTCTTGTGTGTGTCTTTTAGTTTATCATGTCTCAACGAAGAGCTGTATGAGGTCGTCTTGCTAGGAGGAATTTTGAGAAAAAAGGGGTACCTAATGCACCTGAAGTGCAACCCCAAGGACAGGTCACCAATGCTAAATTTTGGGAAGCCATCTGAATGCTGAGTCAAGCTATGACCAACCAAGTGGGACAAATAGGGGTTCAACAGGTTGTAGTTGATACGTCTAGGATCCGAGAGTTTCTAAGGATGAATCCTCCGAGCTTCACTTGTTCAAGCATCACTGAGGATCCGGAGAACTTCGTTGAGGAGCTTCAGAATGTTTTTGAGATTATGCATGTCACCGATGCTGAGAGAGTGGAATTAGTTGCATACCAACTAAAGGGTGTCGTCAGAATCCAGTTTGATCAATGGAAGAAGGGTAGAGCTGAGGGTGCGCCGAATGTGAGTTGGTCTATGTTTGAGGTTGCTTTCTTGGGGCATTACTTTCCCAGGGAACTGAGAGAACCCAAGGTACGAGAATTCCTCACCCTTAAGCAGGAGTCAATGAGTGTTCATGAGTATAGTTTGAAGTTCACCCGACTTTCCTGTTATGCCCCTGAAATGGTTGTAGATATGAAGAGTAGGATGAGTCTGCTTATTGCCAGATTGTCTCGTCTGTCGAGTAAAAAAGGTAAGGTTGCAATGTTAATAGGTGATATGGACATAGCAAGGCTGATGATTCATGTGCAGTAGGTTTAGGAGGATAAGCTAAGGGATAGAGAAGAGTTCAGAAACAAAAAGGTTAAGAGATATGGAATGAGTCCGGGCAGTAGAAAAGTAATGTCAAGCGTGCATCCTTCCAACAAAATCAAAAGGGACCTGCTCCATCATCTTCTAGTGCACCTGTACCCAGAAACAAAAGGTGGGTACAATAGTCAGAATTCACAGCACTTTAGAGCTAGACCTCCACAGTCTCAAGGTAGTCTGACACAATTAGGTAACTGGGCTTCTGCATGTGCTAAGTGTGGTAGGAACCAACCAGGTAATTGTCGCGATAGCTCCACAGGTTGTTTCAAGTGTGGTCAAGAGGGTCACTTCATGAAGGAGTGCCTTATGAACGGGCAAGGTAATAGTAATCAAGGCAATAGAGCCCAACCTTCATTAGTTTCTCCACCCGACAGAGTTGCATCTAGAGGAGCTACTTCAGGGGCTGGCGGAGGAGCAAGCTGCCTATATGCTATCACTAGTCGCTAAGAGCAAGAAAATTCTCCAAATGTTGTCAGTGGTATGATCAAAGTCTTTACTTATGACGTTTATGCTTTGCTATACCTAGGTGCGAGTTTATCGTTTGTGATCCCTTATATTGCAATGAAATTTGATATTCTTCTTGAGAAACTTTGTGAGCCCTTCAGTGTTTCTACACCTGTTGGGGAGTCTATTCTAGTTGAGCGAGTCTATCGTGATTGTACCATTTCCGTAAATTACAAGAGCACCATCGTTGATTTAGTTGAGGTAGACATGGTTGCTTTTGATGTTATTTTGGGTATGGACTGGCTTTATGCCTGTTATGCCTCCATTGATTGTAGAACTCAACTTGTCAAGTTCAAGTTTCCTAATGACCCAGTCTTTGAGTGGATGAGTAGTTCAGCAGTGCCTAAGGATTGTTTTATTTCGTACCTGAAGGGGAGAAAGTTAGTCTCCAAGGGGTGTGTCCACCACTTATTTCGAGTTAATGATTCTTTTGTTTAGACACCTCCTATTAAGTCAGTTCCTATTGTGAGTGAGTTTCCTGAAGTCTTTCCAGATGATATTCCTAGAGTCCCTCCTTAGAGAAATAGACTTCCGTAGAGATATTCTTCCCGATACTCGTCCAATATCTATTCCGCCATACAGCATGGCACCAACAGAATTAAAAGAGCTAAAAGAACAATTGAAAGATCTCCTAGATAAGGGGTTTATTCGACCAAGTGTCTCACCTAGGGGCGCTCTGGTCTTATTTGTGAGGAAGAAAGATGGTTCCCTTTTGATATGTATAGTTTACCGTCAATTGAACAAGGTTACCATCAAGAATAAGAATCCTCTTTCAAGAATTGATGACCTTTTTTATCAGTTTCATAGTGCCACTTGTTTTTCGAAAATAGACCTCAGATCACGCTACAATCAGTTGAGGGTAAGGGAATGTGATATTCCAAAGACAGATGTGTGAAAGAACTAGAAAGAAGCTATTTTGGAGATAATCAAATTTCGAAAGTTGGACAAGTTAAGTCGAGTATGAGTGTTGGGTCAACTTTAAACGACCAAAATCCTAGCTCAGGATGATTTAGGTGTGTTACAAGATACCGTAGGAAATATATTTGAATTATCTTTCCAATGCCACTGAGTTTGCTTAATTTCGAGTTCGTATGAAGGAGATTATGCCCATTGGAAGTCGGGAAGAAAGTCAAAATCGGATATTCGAGGGGTATTTTGTTCTTTTCATTACCCAATGAATTAAATCCATTTTTAGTAAATTATTTGGGGTCTAAACTGAGTTAGTTTAGTTTACGCATTTACCAAAACAAGCTAGGGTTTTTGGAGAAAGAACTCAAGAGGAGAAAGGAGAAGAAAAGTTCAAGATTCGTCAGGTTCTTGCAATTTTGGGTGGGGATTTCGCCAAGGATTCAATCATACAAGGTATGTGAGACTTTCATAGCGTTGGGTTCATTCACCAACACACCAATCATGTTTAGCTCAGCGAAATTCATTCTAAAAATGTTTAATGTTTGATGTTATTGATATGTGTTCTTTAATTTGCTTTCGTTCTTGAATTTGGCTGAGATTAAGGAGTTCTAGAGATTATTGCGTGGATGTATAGAGTTGTTTTGAGTTAGGTTCTTGTGTACATATATTGGGTATTTGCATCTATAGAGAATTTGAGAAAAAAGAATTGAATTCTGGCGACTTGGGGTTAGAAAACGAAGAAGGAAAAAGTCGGGCGAATCTGGAGACCCCTCCCCATTTCTCAGATTTTTCTCCGCTTCACAGAGTGGTCACAGACCCTTCTACCTCAAAATTTGTTTCGCAACCAAATATTTAAATGCATCTTTGCATCGCGAAATTACTTCCAGACAGTGATTTCTCGATCGTTTCTAATGTTTAACTATCTAAAAATACTCCTAAACATCATGAGATCCTTCCTATCACAGATAACTAATCCTTGAATCCATAAATTCAAATTCAAAGTTAAGGGCCAAGTCTAGAGAGTTCTTACAATCATTTCAAAAGTAAAGATCAAAATGTTTTAACTTTGTTTTAATACTTGAGTTTTGAGTTAAATAAAAATAAAGATCAAAGTTGTTTTCTTCAAAAGAGTATATGGGGACTATGTATTCCCTAAAGAGTAAATCTTTTCACATTTAAACAAGAGAGGAAACACCAATTTCCAAAAGAGCCTTTGAGCTAGTTTTGAGTAATTATCTCAAACCACAAAATGAGTTTTGTTTTTAAACATATGAGCTGAGTATTTTGGGAGTAGTATTGAGCACCGATATGGGGACGAGTTCACAATAACTTAAGTCTCCATAAACCATGTAGCCAGCGTGGGTAAAAAGGGGCATACTTTTTAGATGATTCCTTATTGCTTTTTAGCATAGACCAGTGGATCCAGTTAGTTGTGCCGTTTTATATCCCGAAAAGTTATAGGGCAGTTCTGGGAGTGTGGGCGAGAGGCTGTATCTTCACATTAGCTCATAGTGATAGTTGTCGATTAGAGAAACTCCCACACAAGTATATTACTTTATATATAAATTGAGTTGTTATTGTATTTATTTAACACCTTGATTTGCTACCTATTGTTTTAAATGCCTTATATAAACTTCATCATTACTGTTGTTTATTTTCGCATTGAGTTGAGTATTCATGAGTTGAATAAAGCTGAGGTAAGTGTTTCTTTCAGTATTAATTTCAAGCTTATGTCGTGTTTACTTTTCCCCTTGCATGCTTGTACATTCAATGTATTGATGCCATTTGGCCTGCATCATTTTATGATGCATATACAGGTAACTAGGATCCGCATCCAACGCCTCGCTGATAGAAATAAGTTGATATGCTATGTGTGATCCAAACTTAGTTGCTTGAAATATTTTAATAGTCGAATGCCTTGTTGTTTGTGCTTTAATTTGATTGAGATTGCAATGGGTGCCGCTTGATTGTCATTGTATTGGTTGGGTAACACCTAAAGAGCCCACATTTGTGCTAAATAAAAAAAATTTCTCAATGAAGGAGTGGGTGACGACATTCTTAAGGGTGATCGTAGTTATATGGCAAAAGTTTGGCAGGATCGAAAAAAGCCTGAGTATTCTGGGATGATGGGAAATATAGGTCTTGTGTGAATTTCGTGTCTGCATGCTTTGATTTTGTTTTCAGTGCTTGTAAGGTCGATTCTAAGAAGTGGGTTGAAAAATAGGCACGGTGAATCACTCGACGAGATGTGTCGTGCTCACCAAACGATTTGGCAGTTTGCCTACTGGTCTTAGATCGCCCTTCACTCATGTCTACAGTGCTGATATCTCTATAACTTTCGGCGGATACATCTGTTGTCGCCAAAGGTAGTAGGCGACTCGCCAAGAGGAGTTTAGACCACCCTTCGCATGCCCATTTTACCCTCTTTCACTATATCTGTTAGCGGACAACTTCTTCATCGTCAAAAGTAGTCGGTGTCTCACGAAATAGACTTTTTGATCGCTAATTTTCCTAGATTTGAAGCTAATCCCTTCGACGAGTTCGACCTAGCTCGCCAAAGAGATTTGGCGATTCGCCGACTGATCAGCGGACTTTTCTACCTCAAATTTTCTGTGTCTTAGTGTGATTGTTCTACTGACTAATCACAAAATTTTGCAGATATGGTACGTACGAACTTAAACGCACCATCTCAGAAAAGGGCAAAGGGCATTACGATCAATGAAGGAGGATCACGTCCTTCACAGAAAAGAAATTAAGATCTCCCATCAGGAAATAAAGGCAAACCAAAGAAGCATATCGCTAGAAAAAGGTCAGCTATTGAGCCATATTTTTCTGAGCCAGAAGATGAACAACCCTTGATCCTCCGATAGAATAGGCTCAGAGATAGACCTCAATCAACACCTATCAAAGTTACATCAGCTGTAACTCCTCCGACCACAGAAGCAGTGCCACCCCCGGCACCACCCTCATTGGCCCCTGCACTCCCCGTAGCTCCACCTCCACGCAGATTGCTAAACAAATTGAAAGGTGATAGTTTACGAACCATTCTAGAAGAAAAGTTACTATCTGTGGAAGGTTTGGAAGGTATGCATGCTGAGGTGCTTGACACTCTCAAGTATCATGAGTTCGAGCAGTTCACTAGGCCACGAGGCCCTTACATTTCTTCCTAGGTCCGTGAATTCTACCTAGACTATAGGGAGTTGGTCCTAAAAAATAAGAAGAAGGCTAGTGAGTTCCGACCGGTGAAGTCAGTTATGGTTAGAGACAAGAAGGAAGAGCGTCATAGCGAGCATATTAATACCGTACTAGGTTGACCGTGCACTCGGTACTGCCCTACCAAGGTTTGCACATCGTTCCGTCCCTAGATGATTTGAAGGGTTTGTTAGCTCCGATGATTTCTGACATCACCCCTAGGTGGTTGGATGCAGGGGCTCCTATTTAGAAGAGGGATATGCACATCGCCTCCTGATACTGGTTTGGCTTCATCAGCAGCACTATCCTGCCATACCAGAACGAGTCCATTTTGTGTGATCCTAAGGCGGCTTTCCTTGGTTCTATCATGGCTAGGAGGCGGATCGACCTGGGACTGCTAGTTTCACAGGAGATGGTTGTGAGAGCTTAACAGACAGTGACATCCCTGTCATTTCCTGTTCTGATTACTGAGTTATGCTGGTATTATGGAGTCCCCGAGAGCCTGTTAGCTATATAGAGGTCACTCCATCTTCCTCCACTAATATCTAGCGTATAGAGGCAGAATTTACACGAGAGGAGGATGACAGAAGAAGAGCAGCCCCAACAAATACTTCTCCAGAGGTCAATGTTGACTCATTATCAGCAGAGACACCCTCCTCCACCCCTGCCTCTTAGCCCTCAGGTATACCAACTCTCTCTTCTTTTTCATCACAGGATCCAGGTGCTTCCTCATCCTCCCAGCTTGCCAGGATCACTCAAGCCATGATACTGAAGATGGGGCAGTTGTCCTATTCAGCTGATGTGAGAGCTACCCGACTGGAGAGGTCTGTTCCAGGGATCATCGACAAAGACATAATAGCAGCACTCACCCCACTTCAGAGAGTTGTTGATGCCTTGATAGTAAGAGTCATTGCTTGCAAGAGCAGACAGCTGTGAAAAAATATGCTAGACCTCTGAGGTGGCGGCTTTAAAAGCCAAGATTGCAAGTTTGAGGAAGGACGTAGACTACCTTAAGTCTACTAACTTCACTTTACTAATAGAGAGAGCAGATGATGAAGATTATCCTAAGATCACCAGAGAGATGCATAGGGATAACACAACACATGCAGAGTCATATGCAGAGACCGACGAGGAGCTGATAACAGATGAGGAGGAGATGAGAGAGAGCCAACATGTGAGCATATTCAGAGATCTGCTAGATCTAGTAGAGACGGTTATGCAACCAGTGATCCAGACATAGCCGACCGAGAACTCCACAGCAGCTCCTAGTGGATCTGGCACTATTTTTCCTTGTGAGACTACTCCGGCCACTGAGACACGACAAAGAGAGAGACTGCATAGACAGGACCCTTCTTCACCCCTCTCCGTCTTATTATATTTTTACTTTTGATATTATTATTTGCATTTGAGGACAAACTCTCTTATTTGTGGTGGGGTAAGGCCCAATTTGTTTTGCTTATTTCAAATACTTGTGTTTTGGTGTACATTTGGGTTATCTGTTTTTAATTGTGTTTTTAAAACTGCTTTGCGATTGTTTGAGCTTGTGGCTCGCTTATTTTTAATTGCCAAGTGATTTTGATCGTTCTGAAATTTTTTGAATTTTTCGCACATTTTTGCCACCCTTTGCGAGTTGATGTGGTTGTTCTTTTGCAAAAAAATTGAGTCTCGATTTTGATCAATACCGATGACTTGAATAGTGCTCTCAATTGAACGAACATGAGTGTACGATTACGATGAGGCCAAATGAAGTTGCATAAAAAATATGTGAACTCTTTGCATCTCGTTGTGATTAGCCATTTATCGAATTGATTCTCTTGTAATAACCATTGCACACTAGCGAAAGTGTGTGGTCTTGTTTGACTTAAATGTCGATGCCTTGTGTGATTAGCTTGCTTTGAACCATGCATGAATAAACCTAGAATTTTCCCTGTTAATCTTAATGATTTAGAAAGGTGTCCTCTTGAAATGATCTTAGGCAACTTTAAGGAGTATGAGCCAAAATTGATATATACCTCTTTTGTGGCCTACCCATGAGGGTGTGAAACTCTTTTGAACACCCTTTGAGCCTTACCTTTCTTTTGAGAGTACCACATCTCACGATGAATAAGTCTCTGAGCCTAAATGACCATACCTTTGCACTCATCCCTATGACAAGCCTTAGAGAGACCTTTTTGATCTTGAGTAAGCCGAATCGAAATTCGATTGAAAAATAAGGGTAAAGCTATGGGTGAAAACATGCATTGTGTTCCTCGTTTTTGAGTGTGAGCGTTCTATCTGATTCCTGATCTTGAATTGATTAACCTCTGTGTAAATATGGAATCATTTTTTATGTGCGAGCATTGAGATACTTTTTGTTGAGCTTGAACTTGCACAAGTAGCAAGTATTGCGGGCATGAGAATCTTTGGTAATGGTGTGTCACAACTTGAATTTTTGAGTACAAAATTGATCATTGCATAAGTAAATTGAGTCTTGTGTAGCACAGTTTGAGACACCATTTTTGAACGGCTGAAGTTAAGTTTGCTTGAGAACAAGCAAAAGTTTAAGTTGGGGTGTTGATGAGTCCACAAATTGGACTCATTTAGGACTTTATTTTGATAGAAATAGTGCCCTCAAATGCTTACTTTGTCTCAATATCAGATGAAAACTCTTAAGTTTCAGGTATTTGATTTTTTAGTGTAAGCATGGACACTTAGGCGCAAAAAGGAACAAAGAGGCTGAAAAGAACGAAGAAGCTGAAGCCTGAGCATCGCCAAGCACACTTGGCGATTCGCCAAAGGGATGCACTCTGCCCATTGTTCCAGTACGCAAAGCCTTGAAGGAGAAGGATAAAAAAGGTGATGAAAGGAGCAGTCAACGCTTCACCGAATAGTTCTGCGAAGCAGTACTATACTGCCCAATGGTCTAGAATGTGAAGATGTTGAAGGCAAGCACGAAACGGCGATGAAACAGAAGAAAGGCGAATCGCCGAGTCATTCAGTGACACCGACTAACCTCGCCGAGCAATCCGCCAGCACTAATTTCTGTTGTCTATAAATACTAATCTGTTTATTAATTTTTTGAGAGAAGATTTATTATTATAATTTCCAGAATAAAATAGTACTTTTTGGGATATTTTCAAATAATTTTAGTATCATTTTAGGTGTATTTTTTTATTTCTTGATGTGTAGCTAAAAACCCCCATTCTTGGGGTGTGATTTAGCAAATATGTGTTGATATTGTTGTTGGGTCTTGCTTGCTAATAGATTAGATGTGTTTTGATGGTGATTTCACCTAGTGGTTGTGGTTTGTAGTTGCAAATACAAAACCACCCATGTGTTTTCGGCTTGCCCGAGAGGGAGGTCAAGAAACCAAGACTACTAGACTTATGGCCTAAGGAATGGGTCGATATGAGGTTCAGCCCGAGAGGGTGAGCCGTAGTCCCATATCCTAACACTCAGCTCGAGAGACTGAGTGGGGTAAGGCGTAGGTTGGCCTTCATGCGGCAAATGGGTGTCCGAGAGGAACAAATTTGAAACGGGGTAAGTTACCCGAGAGGGAACTTATTTCCATCTAAAGCTTAGCCTAGTCACTATTATCTTGAAAAATTCCTTTCGAAAGCATGTACCTAACAATTTATCTCAACTTGTATTGCGGTCACACCCCAAGAACCTTTCCCCATACTTGATTTTCATGTTATTTTTGTTGTTTTTACTACTTGTGACAAAACCCCCATTTGATATTTGACACTTTTGTGTCACCCCCTTTAATTTACTATGTTTTTGTTCGTAAATCTCTTTAGCTACGACTAATTTGAACTAAATTTTATTTTTTTATTAATTCTCAAAACCACTCCCTTGGGACACGACCCCAACCCTCGGTTGGATTACTATATTATCGACAATCGTAGACACTCGTATCATAGGTTAATGTCGTTGGTCAAGATAAGCATCACTTGCTCGTACATTCAATGTACTAATGCCATTTTGCCTGCATCATTTTATTATGTAGATACAAGTTATCAGGATCAGCATCCAGTGCCTCATTGATCCAGTTGAGCACTCACAGTCAGTTGATGAGCCTCCTTACTTTCCGGAGGACCCCTTTTAAATTGTTTTAGTACTTCAGTTGATAGGATGTCCAGGGGTCTTGTCCCGATATCCCTCTTTGTTTAAGAGGCTTCATAGATGGATAGTTATAGTTCTTTAGTCTTTCCATTTTCAATTGTTGATGTTAAGACTTCATTTGCCATTTCGGCTAGTCTAATATTTATTTAAGTTATTGCATGAGTTGTCCTTTGAGACTGTTTTCTTGTTATTTACATCTTTCGCTATAAGTTAAGTCAGGCAAAGGGTTCGCTTGGGACCAGCAATGGTTCTCGAGTGCCAGTCCTGCCCAGGGTGTGGGCTTGGGGAGTGACAATTAATCATCAAGATAGTCTTCTCATTTGAAGTTAATTTATTTCACTCTCCTTGTTGACCCATATTTTGTTAATCTATTTAATTTACCCAAAAAATATATTCTAATTGCATAATTGAACAACTCTCACAATATTCCTTGTTTGAAGAAGAAGAATAGAAAACATACAAAATTCATAGTATAGAAGTGTGAGAAAACCCCTCTATTTATAGA
>NW_026020177.1:1285451-1287227 GCF_900185275.1 Solanum verrucosum
TAGGAAGTTAACATGATGTAGTCTATTTTCATTTGTTTTTGTTAACAATTTCTTTTGTGATGTAGATATATGCTTCTGAATATTTTTTTCTAAAATTTAGAGAACTGT
Source organism: Solanum verrucosum (assembly GCF_900185275.1). NCBI lineage: Eukaryota > Viridiplantae > Streptophyta > Magnoliopsida > Solanales > Solanaceae > Solanum > Solanum verrucosum. Next base: position 1,285,560 of record NW_026020177.1, read on the forward strand.
CATGATTTTGTTTTTTTAATGGTCAAGACAAAAGAATGACTTTATTTATCAATACTGTGATTTAGATTGTCAGGAAGTTTGCTTCAAAATAGTTATTAGTATATCAACATTGCCCTTTTGTTTTACTTAATTACTATTTCTTGATATATAAGTATTTTAGACGAAGAGAAATTCATATGACTTGTAATAACACAAGTAGAAATTTGTATTAGTTTATTTTTTATTATTTATTTAATATTTACTTTTTATGAGATAAATATTTTCATTAATGAAAATATATATTTACATTTTGGTAGGTATTTGTACTTAAATTAAAGTATTATATATGTCACAAATGTACTATTAAGTTAACAAGATCTTCTATGTTCAAAATATATTATTTTAAAATGTTCCAAGTTATTTATTTATTTTTAAAAACACTCAAAACAATAATTTCTATCATTTAAAAAATAAATTTTATATTCAGTAATATGGAATAAATATTTACATTTTTTCCTAAACTAAATTAAAATCTAATAACAAAAAAAATAGTAACATTAATTAAAAGTCCTATTTATTTATGTCCGTATAAAATTTAATAGAAATTCAGCTATTGCACATTAACTCTTTTACATTCTTAGGTATAATATTATGAATTCCATAGTTATTACATTAATTTCTATCTTTCATCTTTCGTTATATTATCTTTTGACCAACAATTTTTCATATTATTACACCGCTCATATATATGTGATAACATGGTATTCTAATTTTTCCTTTGATGAATCATACTTGGTTGAACAAATTGAAATAATTTACGAGTATATGAATTATATCTTTTTTGGATGTAAGATGAACATGCAATTATATATATGAATTCACACATAAAATATATTCATTAATTTTAATTTTTAGTTTTTCTGGTAAAAAAAAAAAAAACCTTTCTTGTTAACTATGGACATTAAGATAACTTTCTTTGATTTATGTACACAGTCAATCGAGAAGTCAAGTATGAGAACCAACCACAATACATCATCTATTATGTGATAACTTATAAAATGTAGTTTTTCTCTTCACATGTTCATATGACATCTAAACAGTTTAACGTGGAATACACTTGCAAACATCTGGTTAGATGACAAGAAAAATAAACAACAAATATCGTGTATAAGGTAGTATTAGTGAGATATGACTAATTACACAATTGAACTTCATCAAATTGAAATAAAATATATAAATTATTGCATTTAACTAATAAAATTTCTCATTGACGATCTTCATAGGTTTGCATGAATCAGAGATATATATATGACGATCCACATTGAACATTCACAAAATAATCTGCAATATTATTTTGTTCTAAGTTTAGTATTAAAATCTTCGCCTAAATAAGCTAGTCCTACCTTAAAAGCATGAGCTCCCTAACTTAAATCTTAAATTACTATAAAAACCCCAACATAAAACACCCAATTTAATAGATATTCAATATTTTATATTTATTTACTCTATATTATATTAAAAGGTTACACCTTTTCAAATGGATGGGTAGTGACTTTTCCAAAGGGGTTGTGACTTTTCTATAGAGTTGCTTTTTTGATGAGTTATGACATTTCTGAAAAGTTGTGATTTGTCTGAAGTGTTGTGACTTATCTGAGCATGATACACACCTTTATATCATGTCCTTTGTTG
>NW_026020177.1:1287327-1322327 GCF_900185275.1 Solanum verrucosum
AATTTCGAGTTCGTATGAAGGAGATTATGCCCATTGGAAGTCGGGAAGAAAGTCAAAATCGGATATTCGAGGGTATTTTGTTCTTTTCATTACCCAATGAATTAAATCCATTTTTAGTAAATTATTTGGGGTCTAAACTGAGTTAGTTTAGTTTACGCATTTACCAAAACAAGCTAGGGTTTTTGGAGAAAGAACTCAAGAGGAGAAAGGAGAAGAAAAGTTCAAGATTCGTCAGGTTCTTGCAATTTTGGGTGGGGATTTCGCCAAGGATTCAATCATACAAGGTATGTGAGACTTTCATAGCGTTGGGTTCATTCACCAACACACCAATCATGTTTAGCTCAGCGAAATTCATTCTAAAAATGTTTAATGTTTGATGTTATTGATATGTGTTCTTTAATTTGCTTTCGTTCTTGAATTTGGCTGAGATTAAGGAGTTTCTAGAGATTATTGCGTGGATGTATAGAGTTGTTTTGAGTTAGGTTCTTGTGTACATATATTGGGTATTTGCATCTATAGAGAATTTGAGAAAAAAGAATTGAATTCTGGCGACTTGGGGTTAGAAAACGAAGAAGGAAAAAGTCGGGCGAATCTGGAGACCCCTCCCCATTTCTCAGATTTTTCTCCGCTTCACAGAGTGGTCACAGACCCTTCTACCTCAAAATTTGTTTCGCAACCAAATATTTAAATGCATCTTTGCATCGCGAAATTACTTCCAGACAGTGATTTCTCGATCGTTTCTAATGTTTAACTATCTAAAAATACTCCTAAACATCATGAGATCCTTCCTATCACAGATAACTAATCCTTGAATCCATAAATTCAAATTCAAAGTTAAGGGCCAAGTCTAGAGAGTTCTTACAATCATTTCAAAAGTAAAGATCAAAATGTTTTAACTTTGTTTTAATACTTGAGTTTTGAGTTAAATAAAAATAAAGATCAAAGTTGTTTTCTTCAAAAGAGTATATGGGGACTATGTATTCCCTAAAGAGTAAATCTTTTCACATTTAAACAAGAGAGGAAACACCAATTTCCAAAAGAGCCTTTGAGCTAGTTTTGAGTAATTATCTCAAACCACAAAATGAGTTTTGTTTTTAAACATATGAGCTGAGTATTTTGGGAGTAGTATTGAGCACCGATATGGGGACGAGTTCACAATAACTTAAGTCTCCATAAACCATGTAGCCAGCGTGGGTAAAAAGGGGCATACTTTTTAGATGATTCCTTATTGCTTTTTAGCATAGACCAGTGGATCCAGTTAGTTGTGCCGTTTTATATCCCGAAAAGTTATAGGGCAGTTCTGGGAGTGTGGGCGAGAGGCTGTATCTTCACATTAGCTCATAGTGATAGTTGTCGATTAGAGAAACTCCCACACAAGTATATTACTTTATATATAAATTGAGTTGTTATTGTATTTATTTAACACCTTGATTTGCTACCTATTGTTTTAAATGCCTTATATAAACTTCATCATTACTGTTGTTTATTTTCGCATTGAGTTGAGTATTCATGAGTTGAATAAAGCTGAGGTAAGTGTTTCTTTCAGTATTAATTTCAAGCTTATGTCGTGTTTACTTTTCCCCTTGCATGCTTGTACATTCAATGTATTGATGCCATTTGGCCTGCATCATTTTATGATGCATATACAGGTAACTAGGATCCGCATCCAACGCCTCGCTGATAGAAATAAGTTGATATGCTATGTGTGATCCAAACTTAGTTGCTTGAAATATTTTAATAGTCGAATGCCTTGTTGTTTGTGCTTTAATTTGATTGAGATTGCAATGGGTGCCGCTTGATTGTCATTGTATTGGTTGGGTAACACCTAAAGAGCCCACATTTGTGCTAAATAAAAAAAATTTCTCAATGAAGGAGTGGGTGACGACATTCTTAAGGGTGATCGTAGTTATATGGCAAAAGTTTGGCAGGATCGAAAAAAGCCTGAGTATTCTGGGATGATGGGAAATATAGGTCTTGTGTGAATTTCGTGTCTGCATGCTTTGATTTTGTTTTCAGTGCTTGTAAGGTCGATTCTAAGAAGTGGGTTGAAAAATAGGCACGGTGAATCACTCGACGAGATGTGTCGTGCTCACCAAACGATTTGGCAGTTTGCCTACTGGTCTTAGATCGCCCTTCACTCATGTCTACAGTGCTGATATCTCTATAACTTTCGGCGGATACATCTGTTGTCGCCAAAGGTAGTAGGCGACTCGCCAAGAGGAGTTTAGACCACCCTTCGCATGCCCATTTTACCCTCTTTCACTATATCTGTTAGCGACAACTTCTTCATCGTCAAAAGTAGTCGGTGTCTCACGAAATAGACTTTTTGATCGCTAATTTTCCTAGATTTGAAGCTAATCCCTTCGACGAGTTCGACCTAGCTCGCCAAAGAGATTTGGCGATTCGCCGACTGATCAGCGGACTTTTCTACCTCAAATTTTCTGTGTCTTAGTGTGATTGTTCTACTGACTAATCACAAATTTTGCAGATATGGTACGTACGAACTTAAACGCACCATCTCAGAAAAGGGCAAAGGGCATTACGATCAATGAAGGAGGATCACGTCCTTCACAGAAAAGAAATTAAGATCTCCCATCAGGAAATAAAGGCAAACCAAAGAAGCATATCGCTAGAAAAAGGTCAGCTATTGAGCCATATTTTTTGAGCCAGAAGATGAACAACCCTTGATCCTCCGATAGAATAGGCTCAGAGATAGACCTCAATCAACACCTATCAAAGTTACATCAGCTGTAACTCCTCCGACCACAGAAGCAGTGCCACCCCCGGCACCACCCTCATTGGCCCCTGCACTCCCCGTAGCTCCACCTCCACGCAGATTGCTAAACAAATTGAAAGGTGATAGTTTACGAACCATTCTAGAAGAAAAGTTACTATCTGTGGAAGGTTTGGAAGGTATGCATGCTGAGGTGCTTGACACTCTCAAGTATCATGAGTTCGAGCAGTTCACTAGGCCACGAGGCCCTTACATTTCTTCCTAGGTCCGTGAATTCTACCTAGACTATAGGGAGTTGGTCCTAAAAAATAAGAAGAAGGCTAGTGAGTTCCGACCGGTGAAGTCAGTTATGGTTAGAGACAAGAAGGAAGAGCGTCATAGCGAGCATATTAATACCGTACTAGGTTGACCGTGCACTCGGTACTGCCCTACCAAGGTTTGCACATCGTTCCGTCCCTAGATGATTTGAAGGGTTTGTTAGCTCCGATGATTTCTGACATCACCCCTAGGTGGTTGGATGCAGGGGCTCCTATTTAGAAGAGGGATATGCACATCGCCTCCTGATACTGGTTTGGCTTCATCAGCAGCACTATCCTGCCATACCAGAACGAGTCCATTTTGTGTGATCCTAAGGCGGCTTTCCTTGGTTCTATCATGGCTAGGAGGCGGATCGACCTGGGACTGCTAGTTTCACAGGAGATGGTTGTGAGAGCTTAACAGACAGTGACATCCCTGTCATTTCCTGTTCTGATTACTGAGTTATGCTGGTATTATGGAGTCCCCGAGAGCCTGTTAGCTATATAGAGGTCACTCCATCTTCCTCCACTAATATCTAGCGTATAGAGGCAGAATTTACACGAGAGGAGGATGACAGAAGAAGAGCAGCCCCAACAAATACTTCTCCAGAGGTCAATGTTGACTCATTATCAGCAGAGACACCCTCCTCCACCCCTGCCTCTTAGCCCTCAGGTATACCAACTCTCTCTTCTTTTTCATCACAGGATCCAGGTGCTTCCTCATCCTCCCAGCTTGCCAGGATCACTCAAGCCATGATACTGAAGATGGGGCAGTTGTCCTATTCAGCTGATGTGAGAGCTACCCGACTGGAGAGGTCTGTTCCAGGGATCATCGACAAAGACATAATAGCAGCACTCACCCCACTTCAGAGAGTTGTTGATGCCTTGATAGTAAGAGTCATTGCTTGCAAGAGCAGACAGCTGTGAAAAAATATGCTAGACCTCTGAGGTGGCGGCTTTAAAAGCCAAGATTGCAAGTTTGAGGAAGGACGTAGACTACCTTAAGTCTACTAACTTCACTTTACTAATAGAGAGAGCAGATGATGAAGATTATCCTAAGATCACCAGAGAGATGCATAGGGATAACACAACACATGCAGAGTCATATGCAGAGACCGACGAGGAGCTGATAACAGATGAGGAGGAGATGAGAGAGAGCCAACATGTGAGCATATTCAGAGATCTGCTAGATCTAGTAGAGACGGTTATGCAACCAGTGATCCAGACATAGCCGACCGAGAACTCCACAGCAGCTCCTAGTGGATCTGGCACTATTTTTCCTTGTGAGACTACTCCGGCCACTGAGACACGACAAAGAGAGAGACTGCATAGACAGGACCCTTCTTCACCCCTCTCCGTCTTATTATATTTTTACTTTTGATATTATTATTTGCATTTGAGGACAAACTCTCTTATTTGTGGTGGGGTAAGGCCCAATTTGTTTTGCTTATTTCAAATACTTGTGTTTTGGTGTACATTTGGGTTATCTGTTTTTAATTGTGTTTTTAAAACTGCTTTGCGATTGTTTGAGCTTGTGGCTCGCTTATTTTTAATTGCCAAGTGATTTTGATCGTTCTGAAATTTTTTGAATTTTTCGCACATTTTTGCCACCCTTTGCGAGTTGATGTGGTTGTTCTTTTGCAAAAAAATTGAGTCTCGATTTTGATCAATACCGATGACTTGAATAGTGCTCTCAATTGAACGAACATGAGTGTACGATTACGATGAGGCCAAATGAAGTTGCATAAAAAATATGTGAACTCTTTGCATCTCGTTGTGATTAGCCATTTATCGAATTGATTCTCTTGTATAACCATTGCACACTAGCGAAAGTGTGTGGTCTTGTTTGACTTAAATGTCGATGCCTTGTGTGATTAGCTTGCTTTGAACCATGCATGAATAAACCTAGAATTTCCCCTGTTAATCTTAATGATTTAGAAAGGTGTCCTCTTGAAATGATCTTAGGCAACTTTTAAGGAGTATGAGCCAAAATTGATAATACTCTTTTTGTGGCCTACCCATGAGGGTGTGGAAACTCTTTTGACACCCTTTGAGCCTTACCTTTCTTTGAGAGTACCACATCTCACGATGAATAAGTCTCTGAGCCTAAATGACCATACCTTTGCACTCATCCCTATGACAAGCCTTAGAGAGACCTTTTTGATCTTGAGTAAGCCGAATCGAAATTCGATTGAAAAATAAGGGTAAAGCTATGGGTGAAAACATGCATTGTGTTCCTCGTTTTTGAGTGTGAGCGTTCTATCTGATTCCCTGATCTTGAATTGATTAACCTCTGTGTAAATATGGAATCATTTTTTTATGTGCGAGCATTGAGATACTTTTGTTGAGCTTGAACTTGCACAAGTAGCAGTATTGCGGGCATGAGAATCTTTGGTAATGGTGTGTCACAACTTGAATTTTTGAGTACAAATTGATCATTGCATAAGTAAATTGAGTCTTGTGTAGCACAGTTTGAGACACCATTTTTGAACGGCTGAAGTTAAGTTTGCTTGAGAACAAGCAAAAGTTTAAGTTGGGGTGTTGATGAGTCCACAAATTGGACTCATTTAGGACTTTATTTTGATAGAAATAGTGCCCTCAAATGCTTACTTTGTTCAATATCAGATGAAAACTCTTAAGTTTCAGGTATTTGATTTTTTAGTGTAAGCATGGACACTTAGGCCGCAAAAAGGAACAAAGAGGCTGAAAAGAACGAAGAAGCTGAAGCCTGAGCATCGCCAAGCACACTTGGCGATTCGCCAAAGGGATGCACTCTGCCCATTGTTCAGTACGCAAAGCCTTGAAGGAGAAGGATAAAAAAGGTGATGAAAGGAGCAGTCAACGCTTCACCGAATAGTTTCTGCGAAGCAGTACTATACTGCCCAATGGTCTAGAATGTGAAGATGTTGAAGGCAAGCACGAAACGGCGATGAAACAGAAGAAAGGCGAATCGCCGAGTCATTCAGTGACACCGGACTAACCTCGCCGAGCAATCCGCCAGCACTAATTTCTGTTGTCTATAAATACTAATCTGTTTATTAATTTTTTGAGAGAAGATTTATTATTATAATTTCCAGAATAAAATAGTACTTTTTGGGATATTTTCAAATAATTTTAGTATCATTTTAGGTGTATTTTTTTTATTTTTGATGTGTAGCTAAAAACCCCCATTCTTGGGGTGTGATTTAGCAAATATGTGTTGATATTGTTGTTGGGTCTTGCTTGCTAATAGATTAGATGTGTTTTGATGGTGATTTCACCTAGTGGTTGTGGTTTGTAGTTGCAAATACAAAACCACCATGTGTTTTCGGCTTGCCCGAGAGGGAGGTCAAGAAACCAAGACTACTAGACTTATGGCCTAAGGAATGGGTCGATATGAGGTTCAGCCCGAGAGGGTGAGCCGTAGTCCCATATCCTAACACTCAGCTCGAGAGACTGAGTGGGGTAAGGCGTAGGTTGGCCTTCATGCGGCAAATGGGTGTCCGAGAGGAACAAATTTGAAAACGGGGTAAGTTTACCCGAGAGGGAACTTATTTCCATCTAAAGCTTAGCCTAGTCACTATTATCTTGAAAAATTCCTTTCGAAAGCATGTACCTAACAATTTATCTCAACTTGTATTGCGGTCACACCCAAGAACCTTTCCCCATACTTGATTTTCATGTTATTTTTGGTTGTTTTTTACTACTTGTGACAAAACCCCCATTTGATATTTGACACTTTTGTGTCACCCCTTTAATTTACTATGTTTTTTGTTCGTAAATCTCTTTAGCTACGACTAATTTGAACTAAATTTTATTTTTTTATTAATTCTCAAAACCACTCCCTTGGGACACGACCCCAACCCTCGGTTGGATTACTATATTATCGACAATCGTAGACACTCGTATCATAGGTTAATGTCGTTGGTCCAAGATAAGCATCACTTGCTCGTACATTCAATGTACTAATGCCATTTTGCCTGCATCATTTTATTATGTAGATAAAGTTATCAGGATCAGCATCCAGTGCCTCATTGATCCAGTTGAGCACTCACAGTCAGTTGATGAGCCTCCTTACTTTCCGGAGGACCCCTTTTAAATTGTTTTAGTACTTCAGTTGATAGGATGTCCAGGGGTCTTGTCCCGATATCCCTCTTTGTTTAAGAGGCTTCATAGATGGATAGTTATAGTTCTTTAGTCTTTCCATTTTCAATTGTTGATGTTAAGACTTCATTTGCCATTTCGGCTAGTCTAATATTTATTTAAGTTATTGCATGAGTTGTCCTTTGAGACTGTTTTCTTGTTATTTACATCTTTCGCTATAAGTTAAGTCAGGCAAAGGGTTCGCTTGGGACCAGCAATGGTTCTCGAGTGCCAGTCCTGCCCAGGGTGTGGGGCTTGGGGAGTGACAATTAATCATCAAGATAGTCTTCTCATTTGAAGTTAATTTATTTCACTCTCCTTGTTGACCCATATTTTGTTAATCTATTTAATTTACCCAAAAAATATATTCTAATTGCATAATTGAACAACTCTCACAATATTCCTTGTTTGAAGAAGAAGAATAGAAAACATACAAAATTCATAGTATAGAAGTGTGAGAAAACCCTCTATTTATAGACAACAAAGGACATGATATAAAGGTGGTGTATCATGCTCAGATAAGTCACAACACTTCAGACAAATCACAACTTTTCAGAAATGTCATAACTCATCAAAAAGCAACTCTATAGAAAAGTCACAACCCCTTTGGAAAAGTCACTACCCATCCATTTGAAAAGGTGTAACCTTTTAATATAAATATAGAGTAAATAAATATAAAATATTGAATATCTATTAAATTGGGTGTTTTATGTTGGGGTTTTTATAGTAATTTAAGATTTAAGTTAGGGAGCTCATGCTTTTAAGGTAGGACTAGCTTATTTAGGCGAAGATTTTAATACTAAACTTAGAACAAAATAATATTGCAGATTATTTTGTGAATGTTCAATGTGGATCGTCATATATATATCTCTGATTCATGCAACCTATGAAGATCGTCAATGAGAAATTTTATTAGTTAAATGCAATAATTTATATATTTTATTTCAATTTGATGAAGTTCAATTGTGTAATTAGTCATATCTCACTAATACTACCTTATACACGATATTTGTTGTTTATTTTTCTTGTCATCTAACCAGATGGTTTGCAAGTGTATTCCACGTTAAACTGTTTAGATGTCATATGAACATGTGAAGAGAAAAACTACATTTTATAAGTTATCACATAATAGATGATGTATTGTGGTTGGTTCTCATACTTGACTTCTCGATTGACTGTGACATAATCAAAGAAAGTTATCTTAATGTCCATAGTTAACAAGAAAGGTTTTTTTTTTTTTTACCAGAAAAACTAAAATTAAAATTAATGAATATATTTTATGTGTGAATTCATATATATAATTGCATGTTCATCTTACATCCAAAAAAGATATAATTCATATACTCGTAAATTATTTCAATTTGTTCAACCAAGTATGATTCATCAAAGGAAAAATTAGAATACCATGTTATCACATATATATGAGCGGTGTAATAATATGAAAAATTGGTTGGTCAAAAGATAATATAACGAAAGATGAAAGATAGAAATTATGTAATAACTATGGAATTCATAATATTATACCTAAGAATGTAAAAGAGTTAATGTGCAATAGCTGAATTTCTATTAAATTTTATACGGACATAATAAATAGGACTTTAATTAATGTTACTATTTTTTTTTGTTATTAGATTTTAATTTAGTTTAGGAAAAAATGTAAATATTTATTCCATATTACTGAATATAAAATTTATTTTTTAAATGATAGAAATTATTGTTTTGAGTGTTTTTAAAAATAAATAAATAACTTGGAACATTTTAAAATAATATATTTTGAACATAGAAGATCTTGTTAACTTAATAGTACATTTGTGACATATATAATACTTTAATTTAAGTACAAATACCTACCAAAATGTAAATATATATTTTCATTAATGAAAATATTTATCTCATAAAAAGTAAATATTAAATAAATAATAAAAATAAACTAATACAAATTTCTACTTGTGTTATTACAAGTCATATGAATTTCTCTTCGTCTAAAATACTTATATATCAAGAAATAGTAATTAAGTAAAACAAAAGGGCAATGTTGATATACTAATAACTATTTTGAAGCAAACTTCCTGACAATCTAAATCACAGTATTGATAAATAAAGTCATTCTTTTGTCTTGACCATTAAAAAAACAAAATCATGACAGTTCTCTAAATTTTAGAAAAAAATATTCAGAAGCATATATCTACATCACAAAAGAATTGTTAACAAAACAAATGAAAATAGACTACATCATGTTAACTTCCTATATTGGAACATTACATACTATTGCATATATTAAGAAAAAAATAATTATTTTCCTCAACTACTCGAAGTTATGAATTATACTCTCTTAGGATAGAATGATATATACTTCATCAGAATAGTGTCCCATATTCTGTTAAACTTTGAACTCACTCTAACGACAATAAATCACACAAAAAATTAAAATGCAAGAACAATAAGAGTAGAAGATTTTAAAAAAGTGTGGTTGAAAAATGAGAGGAAATCCCTCTATTTATAGTCAACAAAGGGTAGTATGAAGAAGTGTTTTTTGTGTCTTATCTGAAAAGTCATGACCTTTCTGGGAAGTCACAACCCTCTGGAAAAGTCACAACTTATTGAAAAAGTGACAACTCTTTAGAAATGTCACAACTCATTAAAAAATCACAACCCTTTGGAAAAGTCACAACATATCGGAAAAGTCAGAACTCATCAAAAATGTCACAGCCTTAGTTAGAGATATTATAGTAATTTAACATTTAAGTTAGGAGTTCATGCTTTTAAAGTAATATATAATGTGGATCGTCATATATATCTCTTATTTACGCAAACCTATGAAGATGGTCAACGAAAAATTTTGTTAGTTACAGGCAATTATGTATACATTTATTTCAATTTTATTAGGTTTAATCATGTAATTAGTCTTATTTTACTAATATTACCTTATAGACAATATTTGTTTTGTATTTTTCTTGTCATCTAACCAAATGTGCTTTGCATGTGTAATGTACGTTAAATTGTTTATATGTCATATGAACATGTGAAGAGAACAACTATATTTTATATATTCAAATATTTTCACATTTGTTGTGTGACTTTTTTTTACAAAAAGAACTCGGAACATATTCAAATAATATATTTTCAAGTTAGAAGATCTCGTTTACTTAAAAGTTTTATTTAAATACAAATAACTACTCATTTGTGACATATATAATACTTTAATTTGTGACATATATAATACTTTAATTTAAATACAAATACCTACCCAAATATAAATATATATTTGCATTAATGAAAATATTTTGTCTCATAAAATTAGCTATTAAATAAATAATAAAAATTAGACCAATACGAACTTCAATTGGCGTTACTACAAGTCATATGAACTTTTCTTCATCTAAAATACTGAAATTTTAAGAAATAGTAAATAAGTAAAACAAAAGGGCAATGTTTATATAGTAATAACTATTTTGAAGCAAACTTCATGGGAGTCTAAATCACATAAGTAACATTGATAAATAAAGTCATTCTTTTGTCTTGAGCATCAAAAATAAATCGTGACAATTCTCTAAATTTTGGAAAAAGATATTCAGAAGCATATATCTACATCACAAGAGAAATTGTTAACAAAAACAAATGACTTTTGATTAGATCATGTTAACTTCATATACTGGAACATTACATACTAATTTGGATATTAAGAAAAAAATAATTATTATATCATCAAAGTTATATTATTTTCCTCAATTACTTGAGGTTATGGAATATACCCTCTTAGGATAGAACGACTTACTTCATCAGAATAGTGGTACCACATATTCCCCTTAACTTCGAACTCACTCAAACGACAATAAATTACACAAGGAATTTCAAAATGCAAGAAGAAGAAGAGTAGAAGATTAGAAAATATTGTGGTTGGAAAATGAGAGGAAGTCCCTCTATTTATATTCAACAAAGGATAGTATGAACAAATGTTTTTTGTGTCTTAACGGAATGATCATGATGTTCTCGAGAAGTCACAACACTTTGGAAAAGTCACAACTTATTGAAAAGTCACAACTCTTCGAAAAAGTCACAACTCTTTGGAAAAGTCACAACTATTTAGAAAAGTGACAACTTTTTGAAAAAGTCACAACTCTTTGGAAATGTCACAACTCATCGAAAATTCACAACCCTTTAAAAAAAGTCATAACTTAATGGTAAAGTCACAACTCATCGAAAAAGTCACAACCTAAATTAGAGATTTTATAGTAATTTAACATTCAAGTTAGGAGTTCTTGCTTTTAAGGTAATACATATATATATATATATATATATATATATAAAAGGAAATTTCATGAAACAAAATTAAGATTTTTTAAACAAGTAAGTGTGTTTGGTATGGAGGGAAATATTTTCCATATTTGGTTGGTCAAATATTTTTAAAATTAATTTCTGTAGAAAAAAACTCATTGAAAAATATTTTCCTGATAAAAATAAGAGTTAGCAAACAATTATTTAAACGGAAATGTTATATGGAGTTACTACTCTAGAGACCAGTTAAGGATATATTCTAATTCGAGAAACTAAGGAAAGCAGATATGGATGAAGTCCAGCGATGGATTTTATCATTATTAGAACCAGAAGAAAGACCTACGACAAGAGCACTCAAGACAGTATCTCTTTAATATTATTTATGATATATTCTAGATATAACAGATCTTGAGTTCTTAGCTCTAATACCATTTTTTGGAGGTGCGAAATTGGTAGTTGAGGAATTCATATTTTTGGTAGTGTGGTAGGTAGTGTGGTAATTGTACCAGTTTTGGTAGGTGAGGAATTTATTTTATGTTTGGCTAAATATTTTATTATAATATTCTTTTGCTAAGTATCTTAATCTTGATATCTCTTTAATATTATTTATGATATATTCTAGATATAATATATCTTGGGTTCTTAGATATGTATATAAATTTTCCTCCATTAGTTCTTCTAATAGTTTTATAACTTCCATAGATTCTGTCCAATATTGTAAATATCCGTAGTTCATTTTAATCTGAATTTATTTTTAAATCATACCATTCTATTCTTTCGATGTCTAAATCATGTAGATCTATTTTATACCATTGTTGGTTTAATATATCCTCTGATTCGTTATCATTAAATATTTTTCCCATATTATTCTTTTTAATTCAATTATTTCTATATCTTTAAGTATATATAAGATTAAAGTTTCATAGTTCTTTATCATTTCATCATACATGTATGTAGTCGTGTTCTTTATCATGCAGGTTTTTATTTTCAATTATTCCTTCCTATCATATTCATAATTGATTAAATTCATACTAGATTATTATGAACTAGATTATCTGTTTATCATGTTCTCCTGTCACTACTACCATCGTACTTTAGCGGATATTTCCTTCTTATCAGCTCCTCAATTTTGTTTACTCCCCTAAACGACTTTCCTTGCCTCCCTATTTCAACATTAGGATGGCATAGTATAGAAGTTTTCTCCCTGTTTTCAGTGTGCTAATAAACTAGAAATCATGATTCAAATAATTCTAATACATAATAACTAACATAAATTTATTCAATCATATATATGATAATCAGGAATATATGAAATTAGTTCTGCATATTTTTTGAACAATATACCTTTGTCTATTGTTTATCCATGATATCTAAAGTTTGTTCCATTATCTATTAAATATGAATAGCTTAAGTATTAAATATTTGAGAGAGTGTTTATGAAAGTGCTTCGTTTATTCAAAGTCTACCTTTTATGTTATATGGACATTCTTTTATATAGAAAGAAAATCCTATCTACTGTACTTTCAAATTTTATCTCTAGAGTAATGCATAATAATGCATTACTTTACAATAATGCACAATAATGTGCTACTTACAACTACCATACCTACTACTTACACGTGCCCATACTCTTTTAATTTGTCCATACTATATGACTTTTTAACAGTACCATAATTTACACTACAATAATGCACACTCCACTTTACACTTGTCTTATTACAATAAAACATAATAAGACTAATAATATTTACATGGTACTTTTTTATATTATTTTCTTTTGGTGATATCTATTCTTTGCCTTATCTTTTTATTTTTGTCTTCTTCTTCTTATCTTCTTTCGTCTCTATCTTATTTGATCATTCCAGCTGGACATCGGGAATCACATTATCTTCTCCATTACATTTTGTACATATATGGTTAGGATATTTATGTCCAATTAGCTTACAATATCTGGTTAATAATCCTATCTTGAGTGCTCTTGTCGTAGGTCTTTCTTCTGGTTTTAATAATGATAAAATCCATCGCTGGACTTCATCCATATCTGCTTTTCTTAGTTCTCTTGAATTAGAATATATCATTAACTGGTCTCTAGAGTAGTAACTCCATATAGCATTTCCGTTTAAATAATTGTTTGCTAACTCTTGTATAATAGTTGATATACCAATTATTCTTTTATTGGCATAAAAACTTGGTATCTCTATTTTTTGTATTTCTTCTTGTTGTCCTATATCATCAGGTATAATCATATCTTTGGTTAATCCTATCTTAATAACTTGAATTGGAGGTTTTATCTCCTCGTATAATATCTCCGTTGGTGCTGTATAAAACTTTATATAAAATAAATTTCCTTTGGTAACTCTTTTATATGTGACTAGTGCTTTGTGCAATTCTGGTATTCCACTTATCTCTTCTCCATCGTATGTATATACGGTATTTAATAGTCCATAATTGTAACATGTTCTTACTAAATTGGCGTTAGTTTTTGGTTGTACAATTAACTTGTTATAACCTTGTAATTTTTGGGTTAGGTAGTCTTGATTTGGTTCTTTGGTTGTAGGGGATCTAGGATTACAGTTTAAATAAGTTTGAATTTTGTATATATTTTCAATATAAGTTCTCGTAACATGGTTATATAATTTTTTCTCATTTTGTAAGCTATCTGCATAGGTTGAGGTTTGGGGTTCCATAGCCAATGTGTTTTTTGGTGTTCTCGGTGGAAATAGTCTTTCAAATAGCTAGTTCAAGTTTGTATTCTTATGTTGTTTTTCACTAACTTGTTTGCTCGTACCTGGAGCTGTATTTAAAAAAACATTATGGGTTTTAAGGTGTTTTCCAACGTCACCTTCTAGGTCTGGATTTTTAAAGTCTTCCGATCGACTTAGCTCCGCATTTTTATAGTCATGCTGCTGACTTCGTATTTGTTGTAGCTCTTTGTCAATATTTTCTACTTTTGTGCAAAGTAGGTTCATAGCTTTGAGTATTTCTTCTATAGTATTTTCTTTTCAGTCTGTGTAGCTTTGTCTTGATAAGTAATCTGCAATAACATTCTTGTCAGTTTTTATCACTTCAATAGTAAATGTAAAGTTTAATATATATAATACCAATCTTCTCATTGCTTTCGTAGTTACCGAATCTTGTATTTTTCTTGTTAGCCACCATTTTACTTGTGTATTATCGGTCCTTATAATAAATTTGTTATATACAATATATGATTCAAATGATAGTAAACATTTATATACTGAATATAGTTCTTTCCTATTTATTTCCCATCTTATTTCTGTATTAGTAAATGTTCCTGAATAATATCTACAATGATGTTCTATTTTTTCTTTATCGTACCTTTATTTTAAGACTCTTCCATAACTTTTTTCACTGGTGTCTGATTCTACTATATAAGTAAATTTTTTGTTTTCATCCGGAAAATATAGGTTAGGTAGGTTCTTACATAATAGTTTTATTTTTTGTATTTGTGTTTGGTCTTTTTTATCAAACTGGTATTCTACATCTTTCTTTAATTTTTGTTGTAATAGTTTTAAGTTCTCTGCTAATTTTTGTATGTATTCTCTTACTTGATTTACTAGTCCTAGAAATGATTGTAATTTCTTTTTTGTATCTAGTTGTTCATCTGAGTTAATTATTTTTTGTACTATGTGTGTTTGCATTTTTACTCCATTTTTATCTGTTTGTATTCCTAAAAATTCTATTTGCTTTTTCATTATGTCTGCTGTTTTTTTACTTAAACTTATGCCTGAATATTCTATGATATGTATAATTTTTTCTAATAATCTTATATGTTCATCTTGTGTTTTGGAATATAGTAATATATCATCAATATATACTACACAATCTTCTAGTTGTTTTGAAATAGTTATCCATAAAGTGTTGATATCTACCTGGTGCATTTTTATATCCAAATGGTAATACATTCCATTCATAAAATCCTTGTATTACTGTAAATGTTGTATGTTTTTTAGATTCCTCTTCTAACTTTAAGTGGTAAAATCCTGATTTGCAGTCAAATTTACTAAAGTAATTATATCTTTGTATTCATCTTATCTTTAATATTTTATTAGGTATTGGGTAGATATATATTTTAGTTTTTGCATTTAAGTTTCTATAATCAATAACCATTCTACTTTTTCCACTTTTATGTTCACTATGTTTATTTACTATGAATGCCGGGCTTGTATGCTTGCTATTGTTTTCTTATATATACCCTTTTTCTAGTAATTCACTTATATGTATCTTAAATTCTGTTAAATCATTAAAATTATATTTTAATGGTTTTTGGGTTATTATACTATTATTATCAATTAGCTCAATTTTTATTTTTGTTTTATGTTTTTCCCATCCTTGTAAAGGATCTTCACTATATAATAATTCTAACTTATCTTGGATTATTTTTACTTTATCTATAGAGAATATAATTAATTCTATCTTAGGGTCTTCTTCTTTTATATTTACTAATTTTTGTGTAATTTTTTCACTTCCTTTTATCCATTATGTTGTTTTTCGTTTTTTGTTATTTACTCTTTTTACTCCTATTTTTGTTTACATGGTGTTGTGAACCACTAGTGTGTTTTTGTTATTATATATGGGTATAATTTTTCTAAAAATGGCATTCCTAATAGCATATCTTTTGTGGTCAATTCAAAGTTATATATTTCTTCTATAGTTAATATCTTATCCCATAGTTGTATTTTTATATTTTTTGTCTTATATGTAATCATGCTTCCTTCATTATTAAATCATGTTACTACTATCGGTGTTTTTAATTTTTCCCATTTATCTTCTGGTAACAATTGTATTTACATATATTAGCTTCTGCTCTCGTATCTATCATTGGTGTATAATATATGTTGTAATATCCCTCTATTATTATCTTTGCAAGTATATATATTTTCATATTTTTATCATACTAAAGTCATTTTTATTTTTACTCTTTTATTTTCATAATTTATTATTAACTGTTTGTCTTCTAGATTATATGGTTTTACTTGTTCAAGCCATTTTATTCCTAAAGTGATATTTTCATCTCCTTGATATATTTTAAATTTTATTACTATTGGTACTCCTCCAATGATTATTTCCTTTTCAGTAGTTTCTTCGGTATACATTAATGCTTTTGGTAGTTCGGGACATAATTGTTCAGTAGTTATTATTTCATCTTCCGTGACTAATTCTCTTGTAATATAGTTTTCTTCTTGTCCTGTATTTATTAATATTAATTATTTTCGTTGTTCCATTACTCCCGTTATGTAGGAATGATGTGGTTTTATTTCTTCTTCCATTGATTTTTGTGGGGTTTTATCTATTCTTCTTGAGGTACTCATTTTTGATGAAATTTGTGGTATTTCACAGTTTATTCTTTTTGATGTGCTTAATCTTTCTTTTACTATTTCTAAGTCTTCTTCTATTTCAATCTCATTATAACTATAATCATTATTATCTATGACTGTAACTATCCTTTCAAAAGGATTTTCTATTTTTATTTTATTTATTTTATTTTTTGCTGTTATTTTATGTTTTGTTGTTAAAACATATAAGTTTTTACATTTAGCTGTAAATATTTTACTTCCCGGGGCTAGTTCTATTCTTGACATTTTCCAATATAATACTAGTGATTTATCTATGTTCCTGTCATTTATTGCTACTGAGTAATTATCACTTATTATAAATTTAAATTTTTGGTATATGAGGTTGCCTTTTACTGCAGTTATTATACTTTTTTCTATAGGTTGTATGATCCTATCATCTACTAAGTATATTTCTATGGGTGTATCTATCCCTTCTCTAAAACATGCTTTTATTAGTATTTCTGTTCCTCCTGAATGTACATATTTAATTGGATTTTTAGCCTTAATATCTTGTATTTCTTTATTTATTATTCGTTTATTTATTATTGGTATTTTAGCCTTTCCTTTGGTATATTTGCAATCTATAATATGTTCTCTTTGACTTACTACATAATACTTTTCTTTTTGTCGTTTAAACCAATTTCTTATTGTTGGTATTTCAAATATTTTTTCTACGCTTAGGTCTAATTCTTTTCCTTTTATTTGTTCAAATATGCTATTATCAAATATTATTTTTTGTTCTAAAGATTCTTCATCTTGATGATTTTCTTTAGTTATTATTTGTATGTCTGTTTCAGTCATTTATATAGTATTCATTATCTAATTCTGTTACTGAATTATTTTCTATTTCATTTTCCGACAAGTCATATATACTATCATTGCTTTCTAATTCATAATCTATGTATTCTATCTGCGTATATTTTTCATCGTCTATTATTATTTCTGATATTTGTTTTTTCTTTGGATTTTTATGTAATTTACAATCTCTAGCTATATGTCCTAATTTTCCACAATTATAACAAGTGCATTCCGTTAGTTTTTTTTTTGGTCTATATGGTCTTTTGGTTTTGTAGTTTTTTACATAGTATCTTCTTCTTGGTTATTTATATTTATATTTCGATCTATATTTTTTGTTATATCTCTTTTTATAGTATTTGTCCGTACAACGAAATTGGGGTGCCATTTTATTTTTGCAACATGCTAAGTTTTTTATTAGTATTTTTTTCATTTTTATTTCTTCTTTATGTTTTTCACATAGTTCTATAAACCATCGTTGTAAGAATTTTATTCTAGCTCCTCAGGTATCTATTAATCCTGCTTCATTCCAACTTTTTATTACTTTTGAATTAAAAGGTTCCGGTAATTTTGTAAAATATAATTTTCTTATTTCTTTACTTTCGTCTATGCTACATGTTCCTTTATAATAGTATTCTCTAAATGCACATGAATATTCATCTATATAACACATGTTACATATTGCTAATTTTTTCATTAAATTCCGGTTTATGATTTTTTCTTTATTTTGTTCTTCTACTTCTGTTGTCATACTACTAAATTCGTTCCTTATAGCTATTTCATATTTATATAATATTTCCACAGTTGTAGTAACTATTTCACCATCAAATTTTTTATTACTTCTTAGAGTTTGTAAACTTTCATCTGATAAAATTTGTAGCCATAATTTTACTGTTCCTATAAGTGTTCTCTCTATATATCCTGGTGTTTCTGTCATTACTATTTTGTTATCTATTAATTGTTTTGATATATATCCCATCCATAATTCAATTATTTTATTTATATTTGCTACACAGTCTAAATCTAAAAAATTATGTTGTTCAGTTATTGGTTTAGGAGTCTATTTTTTATTCAATCTTTTATCCCATATAGTTTTTTCTTTATCATATTGTTCATAGTTTGTATTATAATATTTTAAAATTTTTTGGGTTTTTTATTCCTGATGTACTAGGTTTTTCATCCATGTCTATGTCTCCTGTACTTACTTCTAAATTATTTGTATTATCTATGTTTGTTAAAAGTTCCGTATATGTTTCGCTTGTTTTCAAATGTTGTTCATCTAGATCATCGTCGTTTATTTCATCAATTCTTATTTCAGGTAGATTCTCTTGGTTATTTTCTTCTTTTCCTTCTAATTCATCTTCTAATTTCAATTTTTCTTTAAATTTAATTATCTCATTTGCTAATTTTATTTTTTGTTCCTTTTCTTTTTGTTTCATTTCATACATTTCTTTTAACATTGCCAGCTCTTTTTCTAGTTCTATTATTTTAGTATTTTTTTACTTCTTCTAATTGTTGTACTTCCTTTTTTGCTTGTTTTATTTTTTCAATTTTTGTTTTTCTATCTATTTCTTCATTTTCTTTTGTTATTCTTATCATAGCAGTTAAACTATCTTCTAGTTTTACTGTTTCTTTTTCCAACATTAAACTTATATTGTCACCTATTTTTTTGTATCTTCTTCCTAGATTAGAAAATATTATCTTTATTTTTAATCCGTCATAGTTTTCATATATTTTTTCGTCTATGGCATATTCTTCCTTATTCATTTATAGATTGTGTTGATATTTTTATTCTAAACTTTCTATCTGTATTTGTAGATATAAAATAGTTTTCCTTTGTGCTACTATAGATTTTTTACAAGTTCCTGCGAATATATTATTGTTAAGTGTACTTTGCCTATTTGCTAATTCTTGTCTTTTTGATATAATTATTTCAGTAAGTTTTTGTCTATATTCGTTATTCTTGTTGTTCATTGTATTTTTAAATATTGAATATATTTATATTCTATTTTAGATATATTATCTATTAATTGATCTAATTTTTCGTTATCAGTTTTTGTGATATTGAGTTGTTTATATTGCGGATACAATTTGTTTAATTTTCTTCTTATTTTTCTTAACTTTCTACTAGTACGTTTTTTCTTATATTTCATATCATCCATAGCTTTGATACCCCCTATATTAAAAAAATCCAATCTTATTGATAGAAAAAAAAATACAAAGTAAATTCTTTCAAGAAATTCATCAACTACTTGGGGCACAAATAATTCTACTTAAAAATCTAATAAAATATGAAAAACAAATGTTGGGATATTCAAATTCTACCAAGTCCTCTCCCTCCTTTCGTTGCCACCACTGTTTGCACCAGATCCATGACCCTCGTCATATCCCATGACATCACCAAATTCACCATTACTAGCTCGACCACCAACATGGAAAACCAATGTTTGGGATATTCAAATTCTACCACTATCATCTCTGTGGCATCTCCCTCCTTCGTTGCTACCACCATTTGCACCATTACTAGCTTTGTTGTCGTCACCACCTAGACCTCCCACAATTAGTTGAACCTTCTGATGCCAACACCAATTTAGGTTGTTCAGAAAATATTCTCGCTATATTTTTCCTTTGGTGTGAATAATATTCTTACTTGCTCCTTTGTTCCAAGCTCTCCCTCCAAGATTAACGATTTTATTTTCTTTTTGGGGAGGAGTCTTCTTCTGACATTCCAACTTTCATTTTAGCATTCTTAACGTTATAAGAATACATAAAATATGTATTAAAAATTTAAGACCAAAAAAATATAGTGCAACTATAAAATTAGTCGCCAAATAGCATATAGCTAACAACTATATTTTGATAATTTATTGTTAATCCGTTATTAAATAAGATTATAATGATAACTTTTTCTATGATGAGATTTATCAATTTATAATTTTTATATTTTCTATAGTTGTTTTTTTGTATAAAAAACCATTGTCTAATAGCTACCGTAATATTAACTTACCTTGTTTTTGTGTTTCACATACCTATTCATAAGGTTATTCATTGCTTCACCAAGAAACTTTTTAACCTCCCTCTTGCCATGGTTGTTGCTTTTCTGTTTCTTTGTTTCAGACTTCCTTTTCAAGATAAAATCTTCAGCTTTTCTTTTCATGGAGTGCTTTTTAATAGCCCCAACCTTTGGTTGAATAATTTTTTTAAATAAGAATGATGTAAATGTCTTTGCGTCTTAACATGACAATAAAAGTTAGTGTCATATAGTTAGGAGGTTGTCATCGAAATCACTTCTTGCAGAAATGCAATGTAAGAGCTTACCTCTTTTACTTCAGTGGCTTCTGGATCAACTTCAAGCTTTGATAAACCCATGAACACATATTTTCTTACCTCCACAATAGAACGATATTGTTTGCTCTTATGATAGTAATACTGCTATCCAACAAAGAATGTTAAGAACTAACTATATATATGATTTTACAAAGTACAAACTACACACATTACAATGTAATAATATTACTAGCTCTCATTTTCTTGATATATCATTGGTTAGAGATTCATTGGTCCTTAATAAGGATAAAAACTAGTTATACACAAAATTTTAAACAACTAAAGAAAAATATACAATATAAATCCACTAAGTTTAAATGTGATAATATAGTGGTATTTTACTAGTCCTGTTTGAAATAAGAAAATAAAGTTTAATTATCGCCTAACATGCACAAAACAAATGTTCTGATTCTTCTTTCTTTTTTTTTTTCAGGAAAAAGAAAAGATAAAACAAGCAATAATATAATTAAGTGGACGATTCACGATATTGGTAGTGATAAATAAATCAAAAAAATTGTATTTACCATGTCAAATACTCCGGATCCATTTTCATGTTGTCTCTTTTCAATTACCCATCCATGTAGCATCTCATTGTATTTACAATTAAGACGATCACAAATTGGTTCTTCTAGGATTTGTACTAACCACTTGTGGATTATAAATGGTGTAACAGTTAGCTTCACCTTTAAAAGGTTCAATTTGGAAGATAACGTTACGAAAGACTGATCTTTCTTCTCATGATCAATCATGTTTTCGGATACTCTCAAAGGAATTATAAGAAACAAAAAAGTAAAGAAAACTCAAGAATAATAGTTGAGAAGTAATGTGCTTTGAGGCTTGAAATATCAAGGACTATATATAGATAATTAAATTGAGAAGATGGAAAGTAATTTTGAAAATAGATAAGGATGAAATTAATAAGATATGATTACCTTTAGAAAAAAGATTACGATATTTGCATATTTGGTCAATAATTATTTATTATTTGTAGAAGGTGACTCTTTTGGGGAAAAAAATTACGATATTTGGATATTTGGTCAGCACTTATATATTATTTGTAGAAGGTGACTCTTTTAGGAAAAAATTCACGAATTTTGGACATTTGGTCAATAATTATTTATTGTTTGTTGAAGGTGGAATAGTCGAGGAGATCCTTCTACTTATCTTGATTTGACTATGCTTATGTGACATTTTATTTTGCTGAGTCTGATAAAATGTGTGGTGTCACATATTTAAAAGCGAAATGTTTTAACTAACAAATATTTAAAAAAAATTAGAAGTGGGGGTTTGGAGGGGGGGGGGAGATTTTAGCAAAATAAAAATTACTTAGGCTACATTTTGAACTTTCTTGCTTATGAGAAGATAAAAATGTCATCTTTGAACTATACAATTCTTCAAAATTAGAAGAAATTGAGTTCTTTCAAAAGATACTTCCTTTCAAGATAACCGTTTGATATTTATATTCCCATCATATTATGTTTTTCCAAAAGAAATATCTTTGTGAAAACATGATTGATCATGAGAAGAAGAAAAGATCAGTCTTTCGTAATGTTAGCTTCCGAATTGAACCTTCTAATAGTGAAGTTAACTGTTACACCATTTATAATCCACAAGTGGTTAGTACAAATCCTGCAAAGAACCAATTTGTGATCATCTTAACCATAAATACAAGGAGATGCTACATGGATGGGTAACTGAAAAGAGACAACATGAAAATGGATGCAGAGGATTTGACATGGTAAATACAATTTTTTGGATTTATTGATCACTACCAATATCGTGAATCCTCCACTTAATTATATTATTGCTTGTTTTATCTTTTCTTTTTCCTAAAAAAAAGAAAGAAAAAAGAATCACAACATACTTTTTGTTTGTATTAGACGATAATTAAACTTTATTTTCATATTTCAAATTGGTCTACTAAACTACAACTATACTATCACATTCAAACTTATTCGGATTTTATATAATGTATTTTTCTTTAGTTGTTTAAATTTTTATATATAACTAGTTTTTATCATTATTAAGGACCAGTGAATCTCTAACCAATGATATATCAAGAAAGTGAGAGCTAGTAATATAATTACTTTATAATGTGTGCAATTTGTACTTTGTAAAATCATATATATA
Source organism: Solanum verrucosum (assembly GCF_900185275.1). Lineage (NCBI taxonomy): Eukaryota > Viridiplantae > Streptophyta > Magnoliopsida > Solanales > Solanaceae > Solanum > Solanum verrucosum. The sequence goes on from NW_026020177.1 coordinate 1,310,364, forward strand.
GTTAGTTCTTAACAAAAATATTTGTTGGATTGCAGTATTACTATCATACGAGCAAAAAATATCGTTCTATTTTAGAGGTAAGAAAATATGTATTCAAGGGTTTCTCAAAGTTTGAAGTTGATCAAGAAACCACTGAAGTAAAAGAAGTAAGCTCTTACATTATTTGCATTTTGCTGGACTACTATAGCTTGTTTGACTAAGTTTCTTGCGCAAGTATATATACGTGTGTAAGAAATATTTACTAAGTCTTACCTTGCATTTTTGCAAGAAGTGATTTCCATGACAAACTCCTAACTATATGACACTAAACGTTTATTGTCATGTTAAGACACAAAGACATTTACATTATTCTTATTAATCCAAATGTTGGGGTTATTAAAAAGCACTCCATGAAAAGAAAAGTTGAATGTTCCATCTTTAAACGGAAGTCTGCAACAAAGAAAAAGAAAAGCAACAACCAAGGTAAGAGTGAGGTCAAAAAGTTTCTTGGTAAAGCAATGAACAACCTCGTGAATAGGGATGTCAAACACAAAAATAAGGTAAGTTAATGTTACGCAAGCTATTAGACAACAATTTTTTTTAACAAAAAAAACCACTATAGGAAATATAGGAATTAGAAATTGATAAATCTCATCATTAGAATAAAAAAGCTATCATTATATAATCTTATTTAATAACCATATTAACATCAAATTATCAAAAAATACTTGTTAGCCATAAGCTATTTGGCGACTAATTTTTTAGTTGCACTATTTTTTTGGTTGTAATTTTTATATATATTTTATGTATTCTTACAATATTAATTATTTTAAATGAAAGGGTGTTAGAATGTCAGAAGAAGATTCCTCCCCGAAAAGAACAATAGAATATTCAATCTTGGAGACAGAGCCTGGAACAAAAGACTAAATAATATTACTATTCACACCAAAGGACAAATACAAGTGAGAATATTTTTTGAACAACCTCAATTGGTGTTGGCAGATGAGGTTCAACTAATTGTTGGAGGTCTAGTTGATGACGATGACAGAGCTAGTAATAGTGCAAATGGTGGTAGCAACGAAGGAGGGAGAGCGGAGTTGAGATGATAGTGGTAGAATTTGAATATCCCAACATTGGTTTTCCATGTTTTCAAACAATAATTTATTTTTGTTAGTAAAAACTATTTGTGCCCTAAGTGTTTGATGAATTTCTTGAAAGAAATCACTTTGAGCTTTGTTCTATCAGGATCTTAATTGTTCTATCTTCGCTATATTACAATGTGTCACGACCCAAGGTATCCCTCTAGGCGTAACATGGAACATCATACCACTAAGCATTCATACCAATTGGGTGTCTCTCATCAAGCTCACAATTTAACGTCGTGACGCAACACCGGGTACATTACCCTTTGTGTTTCAACTTTGAGGAAATGAACCGTCTCCCAATATGAGATCAATTTTAGTCCGAAGAGCATGGGAAGTGCAAAAGAGCATCAAGTGTTTCACCTGATCTCTCCACTTTGAATACTTGAATCTCTTACCCAACTTCGTATCATGCTTTCATTTTGGATCATTGAGCAACAGTGAAAGAGTCACTAGGCCATGTGAGCATTGAAATTCATAATTCTTGTCCTTCAAGTGAGTGACACTCTCATCTTCACATGATCTAGAGTTGCCATATTGTCACGACCCAGACCATCGTGATTGGGACCCACACGAACCCTCTGATGGGAGAACCATTAATACGAAACCAAACATTTAAAGATACGGAAGAAGGTTTAAATGACTAAATACTGAAGTTCCCATAAATTTTCAAAATATCTAACATAGAATTGCAAAATTAAATGCCTCGGTACATCTTGGTCACACCAGGATAAATGGAACATCGAGAACCATGGATTCTGTCAACAATTTCTGAATCAAGTCATCAACTTGAGGACCGCAAATCCTTCCTTTAAAACTTAGCGAACCTTGCGCATCAAGAGTGGTCTTTTGTGCCTTACCAATCGCAGTCTTCTTCTTAAGCTCGTTCAAATTTTCATCATCAAATTGCTTGGCCTTGATCTCCTTAATGAACGTGGCCCTAACTTTAATGGTAACTAACACCCCACCTTTCTTTGAGATGCCCAACTGTATGAATTTAGACTCCAAAGTCTGAATTTACTTAGCCAAGGGTCGTCTAGTTATAGTCAAGCAAGCTAAACTACCCATACTCACTGCTTTTCGACTTAAAGCGTCTGCCACTACATTAGCCTTACCCAGATGATATTGATTGGTGACATCATAATCTTTAAGTAACTCCATCCACCTTTGCTATCTCAAATTCAGATCCTTTTGGGTGAACACATGCTGCAAAATACGATGATCAGTAAACACTTCACACTTGACACCATATAAGTAATGTCGCCAAATCTTAAGAGCAAATACTATCGCTGCCAACTCCAAATCATGCGTTGGGTAATTCCTCTCATGCACCTTCAACTGTCGTGATGCATAAGCTATAACATTTTTATCTTGCATTAACACAACAACCAAACAGAATGTGAAGCATCACAATAAACTATTAAATCTTTACATTCCACCTGTAGTGCTGGAATAGGTGTTGTGCTCAAGAGAGTCTTGAGCTTTTGAAAGCTATCCTCAAATTTTCCAGTCCATTCAAAGGGTACCTCTTTTTTGGTCAAAGTTCTTCACAAATCGATGATAGTAGCTAGTGAGCCCCACAAAGCTTCTAATTTCCGTCAAAGAGCTAGGCCAAACCTAATTCTTATCCTCTTCAATCCTTTGGGGGTCTACCATTACCTCTTTATTTGAAACTACATGCCCTGAAAAGGTAATTGAAGTCAACCAAAATTCACACTTACAAAATTTAGAATACAACCTTTGTTTCCCAAGAACACCTAGAATAATACGAAGATGGTCGGTATGCTCTTCCTCACTTTTCAAATAAACCAAAATGTCATCAATAAAGACTATAAAAAATGAATCAAGAATGGGATTGAACATATTATTCATCAAACTCATAAAAGTAGTAGGCGAATTAGTCAACCCAATCGACATAACTAGAAACTCGTAGTGCCCATAGAGGGTTCTAAATGCCATCTTGGGCACATCCTCAAGCCTAATGTTCAATTGATGGTAACCATACCTTTGATCAATCTTGGAGAAAACTGATGCACCGTGTAATTGGTCGAAAAGATCATCTATTTGAGGCAATGGATACTTATTCTGAATTGGTAACCCTATTCAGTTCCCGATAATCTATACACATCCTCATACTACCATCCTTTTTCTTAACAAAAAATAACTGGAGCACCCCATGGGGAAGCACTAGGACGAATAGATCCTTTATCAAGAAGCTCTTGGATTTGAATCTTAAGCTCTCTTGATTCATCCAGAGCTATGGGATATAGAGGGATGGAAATAGGATGAGTATCAGGTTGTAAATGAATGCAGAATTATATATCTCTATCAGGAGGCATACTCGACAGATTAGTAGGAACTACTTCTCTAAATTTTGATACCACATGAATAGACTTAATAGATGGAGACTCAACCTCAACATCCCGAATATGATCCAAATACGCTAAACAACCCTACCCTACAAGTTTCCTAGCCTGAATGGAGGATATGATCTTAGCTTGCATAGGCTTGTACACCCCTTCCCACTCTAACTTTTCCCTTCCAGGAATTTCTAGAGTTACAGACTTAGTATTACAATTAAGCACATCGTAATAGGGGGACAACCAAGTTATGCCTAAGATTATGTCAAAGTCAGTCATATCCAAAATCACCAAATCAACCCTAGTCTGAAAACCATAAACAAAATAGGACAAGCACGATAGACATGGGTGACTATGACTGACTTTCCAACTAAGGTAGAAACATGGATGGGGGCATCAAGTATATCACAAATAATAGCAATTGTTGAGGCAAATCTCCTTACACATAAGAATAACTAGAAATCATATCAAATTACACATTAGCCATCTAGTCTCAAAGAAGAATAGTACTCGTGATCACTGCGTCAGACGTATGTGCCTCGTTATTGCCTGGAAAGGCAAAACACTGAGCCCTATCATCATGCCGGGTGACTTCCTTGCCTGGTTGTATCATACCTTTGCCTGTGTTACCATTTTCCGTACCTTTGTGGCCTCGCTGATTTCCTCCTCCCCCACCGTGTGGATGCCCTCGACCATTTTACCATTTACTGCGGGTACCACTACTTTAGACTGTTGTTGCACGAAAACCATCATGCGTGGGTGGGGACAATCTCTCCTCATATGCCCAGTTTCTCCATAGTTATAGTAAGTACGATCAAAGGATGGGCTGCTGCTTGTCGAAGGTACGACTCCCTGGCTATCCTGAATCAAATTATGAGGTAGAGTTCCCAAGTAATTACCTGTAGAGGTGGGCATAGCGGACTGAATTGGCCTGGCAGCAAGTGTTGGCCTCCCTGAACCTTTGGAGTAAGAACCTTGAAAGTTACCCGAGTTCTTAGTCGTTTTAGTCAGTGCCTTAGCCAGACCGTCTCACCTCAACCCCTCCACTTTCTTCACAAAGTATGTTACCTCATTAAAGCTCCTCCCTGTAGAGGTCATATGAACAGATAATACCTGCAACTCATAATTTAGTCCCTTAATAAATAAATGGATCCTCTCTTCCTCAGTAGTCACCAATTGCGTAGCATATCTCGATATGGCATGAAACTTGGCCTCATAAGCAGCCACACACATACCACCTTGCTCCAAAGCCATGAACTCATCCTTCTTACGATATCTAAAAGACCGAGGCACATATTTCTCTAAAAATAGGACACGAAACTGGGTCCAAGTAAGTGGAGGTAAACCTGAAGATCTGCATTCCACATAAGCTCTCCACCACTACTTTGCCTCACTTTGAAGTTGAAAAGTCACAAACTCAACGCCATGCTGATGGAAAATTCCCACCTAATGAAGCCTCTCGTAGCTATCTAGGATGAAATCATACGCATCCTCGCTCTCGGAACCATGGAACGCAGGTGGTTTCAACTACAAGAACTTGGTCAACATCTCATGCTCATTACCAGTCATAACAGGACCCAATAAAGAACGGAAGAAAACGTCATTACCTACATTCCCACCCACCTTAGGGGACAACTGTAGCAATAGGGGGATTGGGTGGAGCTTGAGTTGCTTGAACAAGGGGAAGCACTCCAGGACCAACCAATACTTTCAAGAACGACATGATCTGTTGAGCTAACATTGGTTTTATGAGAGGGATACTTGTAGTCTCAGCATGCACCTCTTCCTCTTGTCCTACATTCTCCTCATCCTGAACCTTAATATTCTCCTCTACGTTTTCATGGTGTGCAGGAGGGGCCTCTTTTTGTGAGCATTTTCAACCAGTGATCCATACCTAGTAGGTGCCACTTCCTCGGCCTCTACCCCTAGCTCTTCCTCAACACCTGCCTCAACCGCAACCTCTCGCTGCAGATTCCTCATCTAGAGCATTGACGGGAGCTACGGGCCTGACGCCGCTGAATCTAGTGTTAACCATCTACGGACAGAAGAGTGAAGGAGGTTAGATATCAATTTGAATTGGCAGATACCAATTGGAATCAAGCTTTAGCACTAAGGGAGACAAGATAAACAGAGAGATTTCCCAAAGTCCTATAGCCTCTCGAACAAAAGTACAGACGTCTCCGTACCGTTCCGCAAGACTCTACTAGACTCGTTTTGATACATTGAGATCAACAAACCTAGGCTCTGATACAAACTTTGTCACGACCTAGACTATAGTGATTGGCACCCACACTAACCCTCCGGTGGAAGAACCATTAATACTAACTAATTAACACGAAACCAAGTATTTAAAGATACGAAAGCAGGTTTAAATGACTAAATACTGAAATTCCCATAGACTTCCAAAAGATCTAACAATGAATTGTGGAATTAAATTCCTAGAACTTGAAAGTAAATGTATCAAAACATCAAAAGTTCAACCACAAGTCTAAACAAGAAGGGGTACAACCCCAAACTAAACATAAGACTAACTAAAGTACTAGTCTAAGTCCGAAATGTGGACATCGACAGAAAAGAGAACTTATGGCAGCCCCGAACAACTGGCTCACCATTGAATTCGAATGATCACTGATCCTCTAAGCGAGGTCTATCAATAGCCGCCTAAAGATGCCCTGTACTCAACAAACAAAGAACAAATGCAGTATCAGTACACAACCACAGTGTACTGGTAGGATCACGCGGCTATCCCATTAAGTGCAACATATATAAGTAAATGCAACATAATAATAACATACAGACACCGAACATATACAATATCAACATCATTTACGAACAATGTACAATTTCACATTTCTCAAGATACAAAATTTTGTCAAGTCATTGAACCTCTCTTGGAACCCAAACCCAAACTATTAGCATACTGGAACGTGGTACCCGATCAAATGTTTATGCTGGAACGTGGCAACCGATCCAAGTTAGTGTGTTAGAACGCAACACCCGATCCATTCAATAAGCCACAACCTCAATCACAGGTATATTCTCATAATCGTACAATCAAGTCATGATTCATGGCATTCATTGATCTCATTTACAATTAGTGTGATCAATAATGCAACATTTGCATACATACACATATTATAATGAAGCAAGAACAAACATACATCACACAACATGAAATGACAACCATCACCTTCATCCCATGACACTCAGAAAATACCCGTTCACGCTAAGATCAATTTCATGAGTTCTACTCACCTGAATTCGATTCCGTAAAGTCGTACAGGTTCCTTAAATTCTTATCTATCTACTCATGTGATCAAATTCATAATTAGGTCACCCAATTGTTACCAGATTTCCCTAGACTTTAATGTCACCCATTTGGGTCAAATCTAGACTAGGTTGGGAAATTTCAAGTTACTACGAAAATATCTTTCTAACCAAAAATTTTCCCTGTTGGCTTTTCTATAACGACGGGAATCGGTCGTTACACATATATATTTTTTTCTTTTTTTTGCAACTCTAGCATCATGCTAATGGGTTCGTCTCAACCCACGAACCCCCCACCTAGCTCCCCTCTGTATGTATGACATTTTCGTTTATTTACATCATTCATCCGAATTCAGATTTTTATTGATCACTACCTATATCGTGAATCCTCCACTTAATTATATTATTGCTTGTTTTATCTTACCTTATTCCTGAAAATAAAATGAATCAGAACATTTGTTTTGTGTATGTTAGGCAAAAATTAAACTATTTTTCTTATTTCAAACTGGAACTACTAAATCACATTCAAACTTATTTGGATTTTATATTTTATATGTTTCTTTAGTTGTATAGAATTTTATATATAACTAGTTTTTATCCTAATTAAGGACCAATGAATATCTAACCAATGATAAATAAATAAAAATGAGAGTTAATAATATAATTGCTTAGTAATGTGTGTAGCTTAATTTGTACTTTCTAAAAGCATATATAAAATTAGTTCTTAACAAAAACTTCCTGGATTGCAGTATTATTATCATAAGAGAAATATCGTCCTAACTATATGACAAAAACTTTTATTGTCGTGTTAAGACACACAAATATTAATATTATTCTTATTTAATCTAAAGGTTGGGGTTATTAAAAAGCACTCCATGTAAAGAAAGGCAGAATGTTCCATCTTGAAATGGAAGTCTACAACAAAGAAATAGAAAAACAATAACTACTGCAAGAGGGAGGTCAAAACGTTACTCAGTGAAGCAATGAAAACCTCATGAATAGGGATGTCAAACACAAAAACAAGGTAAGTTAATGTTACGCTAGCTATTAGACAACAATTTTATTTTACAAAAAAACTACTATAGAAAATATCGAAATTAGAAATCGATAAATCTCATCATTAGAATAATTTTTTTTATCATTGTACAATCTTATTTACTAATGGATTAACAACAAGTTATCAAAACTACTTGTTAGCAATAAGCTATTTGACGACTAATTTTGAAGTTGCACTATATATTTTTTATCGTAATTTTTGTATATATATTTTATGTATTCTTGCAGTATTAATAATTTTAAAATGAAAGGATGTTGGAATTTTAGAAGATTCCTCCTTGAAAATAAAAATAGAATTTTCAATCTTGGAGGGAGGGCCTGGAACAAAGGACCAAATAGGAATATTATTCACACCAAAGAAAAAATACAAGTGAGATTATTTTCTGAACAACATAAATTTATGTTGGCATCACAAGGTTCAACAAATTGTGGGAGGTCTAGTTGGCGACAATGACAAAGCTAGGTATGGTGCAAACAGTGGCAGCAACGAAGGAGGGAGAGGGAGCAGAGATGATAGTGGTAGAATTTAAATATCCCAACATTGGTTTTCCATGTTTTCAGATAATTTAGTTTTGTTAGTAGAAACTATATATGCCCTAAATGTTTGATGAATTTTTTGAAAGAAGTCACTTTGAGTTTTGTTCTATGAGGATCTTAATTGTTCTATCTTTGCTATATTGCAATGTGTCACAACCCAAGGTATCCCCCTAGGCATAACATGGAACATCATACCCCGAGAGGCCCCATACAAGTCACTAAGCATTCATACCAATTGGGTGTCTCTCATCAAGCTCACAATTTAATGTCGCAACGCAATGCTGGGTACATTACCATTTGTGTTTCAACTTTGAGGAAATGAACCGTCTCCCAACATAAGATCAATTTTACTCTGAAGAGCATAGGAAGTGCAAAAGAGCATCAAGTGTTTCACCTGATCTCTCCACTTTGAATACTTGAATCTCTTACCCAACTTTGTATCATGCTTTCATTTTGGATCATTGAGCAAGAGTGAAAGAGTCACTAGGCCACGTGAGAATTGAAATTCATAATTCTTGTCCTTTAAGTGAGTGACACTGTCATTTTCACATGATCTAGAGTTTCCATATTGTCACGACCCAGTCCATCGTGATTGGCACCCACACTAATCCTCTAGTGGGAGAACCATTAATACGAAACCAAACATTTAAAGATACGGAAGCATGTTTAAATGACTAAATACTGAGGTTCCCAAAAATTTCCAAAAGATCTAACAACGAATGCAAAATTAAATGCCTCGGTACATCTTGGTCACATCCGGATAAATGGAATATCAGGAACCATGGAATTCTGTCAACAATTTCTGAATCAAGTCATCAAATCAAAGACCACAAATCCTTCCTTTAAAACTGAGCAAACCTTCCGCATCAAGAGTGGTCTCTTGTGTCTTACCAATCACATTCTTCTTCTTAAGCTCATTCAAATTTTTATCCTCAAATTGTTTGTCCTTGAACTCCTCAATGAACGTGGCCCTAACTTCAATGCTAGCTAACACCCCACCTATCTCTAAGATTCCCAAAGGTATGAACTTAAACTGCAATGTCTGAATTTCCTTAGCCAAGGGTCGTCTAGTTACACTCAAGCAAGCTAAACTACCCATACTCACCATTTTTCGACTTAAAGGATCTGCCACTACTTAGCCTTACCCAGATGGTATTGATTAGTGACATCATAATCTTTAAGTAACTCCATCCACCTTCACTGTCTCAAATTCAGATCCTTTTGGGTGAACATATGCTGCAAACTACGATGATCAGTAAACACTTCACACTTGACACCATACAGGTAATGTCGCCAGATCTTAAGAGCAAACAATATCGCTGCCAACTCCTAATCATGCGTTGGGTAATTCCTCTTATGAACCTTCAATCATCGCGATGCATAAGCTATAACATTCTTATCTTGCAATAACACAACATTCAACCAGAATGTGAAGCATCACAATAAACTATAAAATCATTACCTTCCACCGGTAGTGCTAGAATCTGAGTGATGTTTGTTAATAGCCTCCTGAAGATTCCCTGTACTCAACAAACAAAGAACAAGTACAGTATCCATACACAACCATAGTGTATTGTTAGTATCATGCAGCTATCCCACTAAGTGCAACATAAATTAGCCAATGCAACATAATAATAACATGCAGACACCAACATATACAATAACAACATCATTTACGAACAATGCACAATTTCACATTTCTCAATATACATAATTTTGTCAAGTCATTGATCCTCTCATGGAACCCAAATCGAAACTATTAGCATACTGGAACGTGGTACTTAATCCAATGTTTATGCCGGAACGTGGCAATCGATCCAAGTTAGTGTGTTGGATAGCAACACCTGATCCATTCAATAAGCCACAGCCATAATCACAAGTATATTCTCATAATCATACAATCAAGTCATGATTAATGACATTCATCAATCTCATTTACAATTAGTGTGATCAATAATGCAACATTCGCATACATACACACTATAATGAAGCAAGAAGAAACATATATCACACAACGAAATCACAACCATCACCTACATCCCATGACACTCAGAAAATACATGTTCACGCTAAGATCAATTTCGGGAGTTCTATTCACCCAATTTCAATTATGTAAAGTCGTACAGATTCCTTAAATTCTTAGCTATATACTCGTGTGATTAAATAAATAATTAGGTCACCCAATTGTTACCAGATTTTCCTAGACTTTAATGACTCTGATTTCTTCTAAATATGGACTATGTTGGGAAATTCCAAGTTACTACAAAAAAAATTTCCGATCCAAAATTTTTCCCTATTGGCTTTTCTATAACGACCGGAATCGGTCATGACACATATATTTTTTTTCTTTTCCTTGCAACTCTAGTATCATGATAACTAGTTCATCTGAACTCACGATCCCCCACCTAGATCCCTCTGTATGTATGACATTTTCTTTTCTTTATATCATGCTTTCGAATTCGGATTTTTATTAATCATTACTTATATCATGAATCCTCAACTTAATTATATTATCGCTTGTTTTGTCCTACCTTATTCCTAAAAATAAATTGAATTAGAACATTTGTTTTGTGTGTTAGGCAAAACTTAAACTATTTTTCTTATTTCAAACTGGAACTACTAAATCACATTCAAACTTATTTGGATTTTATATTTTATATTTTTCTATAGTTGTATAAATTTTTTATATATAACTAGTTTTTATGCTAATTAAGGACCTATGAATCTCTAACCAATAATAAAAAAATGAGAGTTAGTAATATAATTACTTTGTAATGTGTGTAGTTTAATTTGTACTTTCTAAGAGCATATATATAATTAGTTCTTAACAAAAACTTGTTGGATTGCAATATTACTATCATAAGAGAAATATCATCCAAACTATATGACAAAAACTTTTATTTCCATGTTAAGACGCACAAATATTAATATTATTCTTATTCAATCTAAAGGTTGGCATTATTAAAAAGCACTCCATGAAAAGAAAGGCAGAATGTTCCATCTTGAAAAGGAAGTCTACAATAAAGAAACAGAAAAACAACAACTATTGCAAGAGAGAGGTCAAAAAGTTTCTCGGTGAAGCAATGAACAACCTCATGAATAGGGATGTCAAACACAAAAACTAGGTAAGTTAATGTTACGCTAGCTATTAGACAACAAATTTATTTTACAAAAAAAACTACTATAGAAAATATAGGGATTAGAAATCGATAAATCTCATCATTAGAATAATTTTTTTTAATCATTGTACAATCTTTTTTAATAATGGATTAACAACAAATTATCAAAAAATACTTGTTATCTATAAGCTATTTGATGACTAATTTTGTAGTTGCACTATATTCTTTTTTATCGTAATTTTTTTTTATATATTTTATGTATTCTTACAATATTAATAATTTTAAAATGAAAGGATGTTGGAATTTCAAAAGATTCCTCCCCGAAAAGAAAAATAGAATTTTCAATCTTGGAGGGTGGGCCTTGAACAAAGGACCAAATAGGAATATTATTCGCACCAAAGAAAAAATACAAGTGACAATATTTTCTGAACATAAATTTGTGTTGGCATCACAAGGTTGTGGGAGGTCTAGTTGGCGACAACGACAGAGCTAGAAATGGTGCAA